>NC_056743.1:727473793-727561293 GCF_019279795.1 Protopterus annectens
GGTTCCCCTCTGGCAGCTCTGGTTCTAAGTTGAGGGCAGCAGACCTCACTGAGTTCTTGTAATATGTCCCTGTCCATCCTGTAGCACTCTACAATCTCCAGTTCATGTAGTTCCTGGAAGGTTACTCTGGGCTTGAACACCTTTCTCCTTCTCAGCCTACATCTTTTGTCAGCAGCACCAGCAGCACTAACGTCAGCATCTAGCACATACAGATGTAGAACAGCAGCAGCAGCCTCTAGCATGATCTCAATTAAAATTTCCAAGTCTTTACTCCAGTGATTCATAGTATTAAGGGAAAAAAAAAAATCAGACTGCAGGGTGTATACACACTTACAGTTCTGGAGTAGTTCTACCAAGTGTGATTGGCTAATTATGATGTAGTTCACCTGCTTAGGATATAATTGACATGATTTAAAGGCCCTAGTGTGTGACGCCGCGCACAGCATAGCTATGTATATTAACTGAATACATCTGGTTTCCATTTATAGTCGTCTACCTCATGACTGGGATGTGGGTGGTCTAACCATCCAAACAAGCTAATGTACACCCAAACTGTTTGCGGCAAGAGGCACAGCATAGCTATGTATATTAATTGAATACATCTGGTTTCCATTTATAGTCGTCTACCTCATGACTGGGATGTGGGTGGTCTAACCATCCAAACAAGCTAAGGTACACCCAAACTGTTTGCGGCAAGAGGCATGCTGCACAAACATGTGCACTAAGCACAGAAAAACTAAATGTGATAGGACATCCCCCTGAGGTCATCCACATTCACTGGGAATATAAACACTGTAGGAGCCTACACAAAGTGGATATCCATACAGAGTTGCTAACACATCCATGGCATCTACCCCTCATTTGCATAATATTTGTGCGAACAGCCTAGAAACTACACTGTTCATAGCTGTGCAAGCCAGTTAACAGCACAAAAGCACAGCTGTGCAGACCTGACGCAAGGTCTTACAGTACATTAAATAGTGTTCTTTTAAATTTGTTATTTTTATGTTAAATATGCTTGCGCAATGCAGTGCACAGCACAAACACGCTGGAATTTTTAAAAAATATATTAAATTTGACAATTCCTACTGTTTTCAGACATCCACAGTGTACGATTCCAACATTTATGTATGGGATCTTACCTTTTCAGGAGAACCATAGCTTTGGACTTTTATACCCCCTTCTTTCAGTGTAGACTCCTGTGTGCGGAAAATTTCCATGTACCCCACTAACATGGACACAGAGTCTACAGAGTTGCATTACAGGTTCACTCCACAGGCTTAATTTGCATAAAATTCAAACTACTTAAGCCAAAATTTGCATTGCACAAAAGGTTCCATAGTTGCACATGCGTGCAGGTGATTGCTCATCACTACATGGAGTTTATTGGATCTAAAAGTTTTCGCCGCAATGTGCACAGGGGGAAAAAAATTCATGTAAGATTTATCGAATTTCCCTGCCAATCTTAGCCTGTTTCTCTGCTACTGTTTTTATTGAACTTAGCAAGGACAATGATTAGTTGGGCGACATTATAAAGACAGTCCAGTTTGCATTAACTTTCTTAAAAGATGACGGCTTCATGGGATGAAATAGCTAAAGCCTGTGAGAACAGTAGCCACGATTCCCTAAATTTTAAAAAGCTCCTGGTGGAGATACAGATCTTGTCATCACTTGAGCCTCCCACATTTTTTAAATGCTGTGTTCACTGATGCTCCCTGTTTTAAGCGTTACTTGCTTCCTTCCTCTTCTTTCTGCACTAGACAGCATCTGCTAAAATTGCTACCAAGGATTTCTTCTTAACTACAGAAAAAAAGCCTCTTCGGTTCAATTCTTATGTTTAAACAAATCAAACCATTACCCCTGACCCACTAATTGCTTACTCTGAAAGAGAAAACAAATTAAAAGCAGAAGCCACAAAACAGAATAGCAATCTTCAAAAGAATAGCAAGAAAAGGAAAGCAGCTTAAATCCTGAGCTCTTGATTCTTTACCTTCTGGTCATCTATTACCATTCCAGATATTACTGCTAATTCATTGAAAGAACTGCAGTGGCAGCACAAAAAAAAATCTTCAAGCTGCATCTAGAAGCACCAAGTGGCATTAACAAAACTAGTGGCACAAGCTACAGGTCCAAAACAGAAAATGGGAAAACATAGAACCCCTCAAAGGCATGCAAGGCGTAAGCCAAATTTCCCCTCCACCACCACCAAATGTTAACTTTCCAATGGCATACATGGGGACAGATTAGGATCAAATAGAAAAAAAATGGCAGTGACCAACACGCTCCATGCAATTAAGGTGCAGGGGGCAAAGTGTTTTGTGCAACTTCACATAAATTGGTGGTGATAATCTTATACTGGGTACCCAACAAATGCATATCACACTGATGAAGTACCACATCAGAAAAACTCTCAAAATAATGTAAGCAAATACAACACAAATACAAGCTTCTGCTCCATGTGCAAGAAATATAAATACTAAATGAAAATGCCAAGTAATACAAGTGAGGGGAATTTGGCCTTTCAATCTGAAAGCTAAAAAAATAATGGCCAGAACTGGACATTTTCTGCCAGCTTGGCTCAGAGAAATTAAAGCTATGAGGGGGTAATAAGCTTTTCCCTGTAATTCTTTAATAGAATCCTTCAATCTTTCAGTCTCCCAACTGCCTACTGTAGGGTTCTGAGCAAATCACTTAATACACAGTACTCCCAAACTCCTCCTGGAAAGAGCTGCTTGGGCAGAAGGATCACTTCAGTCTCTGTAAAAAGAAATGCAACTGATGAACTTCAGATTAAAACCTGTGACAGTATAAACCCTCATCACTCTTGCCAACAAAACTCATCATCACATAATAGAAACGCAACATAATACAAACTATCTTCACCTCAAGATAAGACACAGTCACTTCACATCGCTTGTCTTCCTTCACCTCTTCTATCCTCCGGTAAAGTTCCATCATTGTGCGGTACATGACTCCTGGATCTCCTTCTGTGCCCAGCATCGTATGAGTCTTTCCAGCACCTGTTGCACCATAGGCAAACACTGTAAAGAAAAGAAAAAGCTACTCAATTTGTGCAAGTGAGAAAAATACACCTCATTAATAACTGCTTTATTCAGCATCTGCAGTTACACTGAAGCAGAATGAACCAACCTCAACCATGATATTTTAACATCATGAAATAAGTTTCTGTTTTCACAAATTACTTCAATACTCTGGTGAAAAAGTCTTCCCGACTGTTGAACGTATAATTATTTTCTTCTAAGAAAGTTAATATTCAATTCAAAATTTACTTCTCTTTTCATTATGACCTTACTGGGAAGACAGCAAAATAATGACAATACACTTGACAAATAACTGTCAATTATATAAATCTAAGCTTCCAAAAAATTCTAAGGATGTACAATAACGATGTACAATAACACCGGGCAAGAAACTTGTATGATTTTTCTGGGTGTCTAAGTCAATGCTCTGACAGAAAAAAAGTTGTCAGTACCAAGTCACACAGTCAAACAAATTTGCTGGCAAGCAAAACACAGACCCCTTAAAGTATCTGCCATGCATATAAGGCACTTTCAAACAGAAGTGTTAAAAAACAACTTTCAAGTTGTCATCACACAGCAGTTTTAAAAGTCATAGCAAAAACGTGCTGCATTTCTTAGCACTACTATCAAATCACTTACGACATCTGACTTCCCTTATAATACAAGTAAGCATTTTTCATTATTGTAAAAGAATGCACTTCAAATGTAAAAATCTCAGCTAGACCTGAACGCTGTTACAACCGTTCTACATACATGAGCTATATACATATTTTTACATGCACAAGTGTGTACGTATATGCTGATATATATGTAACCACTTACATTAAGCATGCACATACATGCACCCATGCTTGGATACTTGTATATACACAGATAGTCACAAAAGGCATGTATGTTTATACATACACACACACATCATCTCCACATAAGCATATATGATGTACACACGTATATAAAAAGTTTATAACACTGAATACAATATATAATTTTTATAAACAGGTCAAATTATGAAGGATTTTTTTTTTTTTTTTTTTTTTTTTTAATTAAAATATATTAAACTTGGGTCCTACGTTCAAGATACTAAGGCCACATTAAATAAGACCAATGGTCTGGTATGGCAAGATGATTACTATTGGGTAACTACAGATATAAAATTAATATATACTAGCATACAAAATTATGCGGGTTTCGAAGCAATGGGCTATTTTCTAGGTTCCAACCCTATGGCTATTTACATTTGTGAACTGCTACAGATAATAAAAAATATTTTTTTTCAATTTTTTAGATTTAATACTAAATGCAGAACCCAGTCATCATGTTGTTAAAAAGAATCAAAGAGACTAATGCTGATGCACTTTTACATAGTCAAAGTCATCATCCACAGTCTTTAAACTCCTTAACACACAGTGAATTTCTAAGAGCAAAACAGAACTGTAGTAAGTAATGACTTTGACAAAGTATCTAGTTCATCTATTAAAAAAATATTTTACAGACTTATATGAAAGTTTGCATTATTGACAGGAAAGGTCGAAGCAAGTTTCATAGGAATACATATAAAATTATATTATTAATAAAAATGTATGTGGTTTGATCACATGGGCAAAGTTCAAATGATCAAACAAAAGGCAAATGTGGGAAAATCCTGCGATACCCACACCCAGTTGTGGGTTACTGCTATTATACAATTACATTATTTAAGAAACACGTTTCTTACCTTTCTTAAATAATACCTTTGTACAACACCGCTTGGTGGTCTTCTGGCTCCTTAATTCTTTACTGATGTATGGAGCATGCATATGGTATGTACGGCCACTGCATGCACAGTACATCACTGTTAGGAAGCTGCCATGAAAATCAGCATACTGATATCGGTTTGCCTTTTTTTATTTATTTTTTTTTAATTATTTACCCATTACTGGAAGCTAGAGGGACAAAGCAAACATATTAAGATAGTGGGAGACATTCTACTAAAGTACTCAAGTCTGGAAACTTGAGAGATAAGGTTAAAAAGATGGAAATCGGTCATATTACCAGCACTTTAACTTTTAAACTTCCAGAGTTTTAAGAGACTATTTTTTTTTTTGTTTCACATTCTACTCTGCCCCTCTTAAAATAAGATATCCTAACAAAAAGGCCAGCCGCTCGATACGTTATCCTAATGGAAAGAAGTTCAGTCGCACATGCTCAATTTATAACGGGCACACAGATTGGGGTGTCCAACCAGTGTGCACATTCTGGAATGATAACGAACTTTTTCTGTAAAACTGATAACACAATACTTGCACTGAGGCAGGTTATATCAAGTATATACAAAAATGAAAACAAACAAAATACAAAAAACAAGAACACCCGTTCACAAAATGGAAGAGTACAGCTGCCTCCAGGAAAAGAAAGTAGTTTGATTCAGTCACTCCTTTTAGAAATTGACGGCAAAAACAAAACTTAGTATTTCCACACAGATGTTATATCTGAACAAATTCACAACCCTGGGAAGTACAAATCACTATGTATTCATAAAAAAAAAAAAAAAGCGTTTTCGTTTCATACAAAAATAAACTATCAGATCTATATATATATATATATATATATATATATCTGATATAACATCTGTGTGGAAACAGTACATTTTGTTTTTGAGTCACCCCTGTTAGAAACGGACTGCAATCAAACTACTTTCCTTTCCTGGAGGCAGCTGGACTCTTCCATTTTGTGAACAGGTGTTCTTGTTTTTTACATTTAAAATTAAACAGAAGATGGGTACCAGTATATCCAACATCTGCTGCTGTTTTTATACATGTGCCTTTACTTTTACATTCCATTGTTCTCTCATCTGAAGTTCCTCTTCAAACTCTGCTTGTAGGGCCACAAAGACTTTCACTTGTCCCAAAGAATGAAAGACCCTAGATACCACTTCAGGGTTTATCGAATTGACATTAAACAATTGTGCATGGGTAAAGAAGCTCAGGATAGTAACCCTTCAACCTGTCATTTCACTTTTAATGCCTTTGGCCCTTATGGTCACCTTGGTCATTAAGGCAGCTTCCCTCCACATTCATATTTTTCAAGGACACAGCCTTCTCAGATGTTTTGCTAGTCTTCACCACTTCCAGTTCACAACCTGCCATTTTAGCCCTCCATTGCTTCAAAGGCATTCTCAAAATGCTTAGCTCCTATTTTCTGCCCATCTAAGGCTCTAGAGATGTGCACATGTACCCCTTTCTGGAGGGCTGCCGGATACAGGACCATTCTTACTATCAGCTTCAGGCAGATCTCAACTGGATCATTTCATGCCTGACCAATCTGCATAAACAAAGGTCAAACTTGATCCCTCCAATGGCATGGCCTTTGGGGAGGGGGGTTGTTACTGGACGAATCCAGAAGAAAAGTTTTATTTACTTTAATTGCATCTGCTTACTGGGAAGTTCCGACTAAGATGTGCTCCTTTTCAATAGAGGCCTAGAAAGAAAAGCTCCCAAAACATATTTAGTGGAAAAACACACATACACAGATTACAACAGACCATATTGCAAGTACAAACACTATTTGAAACATAGTGATTACAGATTAGACATCCAAGTGAATATGACAAGTAGCAATTGTCAAAGGGGGAAACTAATAAAAATGGAGATGGCAGCACATGAAGCAGTTAGGGTACACAGAAAGAAAACTGGGAAGAGCAGTACAAGAAGAGAAAGAGATAAAGTGTTCCTTCCCCAGAAGGAATGTCTGTAGTAAGAGCCTTTTCTCTAGAACTGGTTGAAAGGCGGTGCTTGATGACATTTGAAATCACGAAAAACAGCCAAGCCACAAGATCTATATAAAATATTCACTTTATTGTGGTACCTCGGCTTTTCGCCTTCTGGGAATAGATTTCAAGGTAATATCCAATCCAATTTATACATCAAGTACTTCATTAATTAACCAATTATATACAAATAATTAAACAATTATTTTAATATAAAATTACTCTAAACTTTAAGCATATTAAATTTTTTTTTAAAAAACATAACATTTTACAAATTCCTCATAAATAAACATTTATAAAGTTAAATTACTATCTAAATTCATTCCCCTTGGAAACAATGTCTTACAATTTAGGATCATCCTACATTTTAACCTGTTGCATTCCTTTTTGAAACTACCTCCGCTACTCAATATTGGCAGTGCTAAGACACTGAAAAATAAGCTAGTTGCCAATCCCCCATGTGCAGAAATAAAATGACTAGCTACTGGGGTATTCATATTTTGCCTTCTACTATCCCCAAATGTTCCATTATTCTAACTTTAACCCTCCCATTCGTTTGTCCAATATACCAACTAGTCTTTGCATAACTGCATCCAATAAGATATACAACTCCAAAGGAGTTACAGTTAAAAATCGGTTCCTTAGCTCTGTAGTTTTTACCGTTAATTTTACAACCATCTAAATTCTTAACCCTACTATATAGTTAACGACTTCCACAAGTGCGTTTCCCTACTCTGTCACCTAATCCAACTTTTATGCCATCCCATTTTCAAATTATTATCTCTACCATATGAAAAGGTGATATGTTTAGGAAATAAATGTCCTATTAACATATCATCACATATCAAAATTCTCTAATTATTCTTTCCAAAATGGTAGAAAAAGGAGAAAAAAATCTAGGTCACAAAAAAATTCCTCATCTTTACAACCTACTCATTTTGTGTATTTTACACCATACTTTCCACCTAGTCTCTTATTCAGTCCCAAAACTTTGTTCCTAGCCTCCAATAAAATGGGTTCAGAGTAACCACACACCATCAGTCTACTCTGAACCGCATCCAAATAAGCATCCCTCAACATAAGATCTGATGCATTCCGATAAATCCTCTTAAATTCTCTATAAGGTAAATATTTAGAGGGGGACGCATGCTACTTGCATGAAAAAAAATTGTTAACAGAAGTAGTTTTTTTTATAAGGTCTGAGCTTGACTCCACGACCACTGGCCACGTACAATTCCACATCCAAAATCATCATGCTAACCGAATTCAAATGACATGTAAATTTTAAACCATGAAAAAATAATCTGTTCCATAAATCTCTGCATAAACACGCAAAAGTCAAACCTGATCCCTCTAATGGCATAGCCTTGGGGGAAGGAGGGGGTTGCTGCTGGACAAATCCAGAAGAAAAGTTAGTACTTGCGTATTATCGCAACCAGAAACTATTCCTGTTAACCTTGAAAGGGATGTGGGAACTACCAATTAGAACTCTGTCATCTTGTATATCAGGCAGGAAGAAGGATAATGGTCACCTTTTGTATTCGTGGGTGGCGTACTTTTGCGACTTAACTTTCTTACTGTAAGGTAAAATAAACCTGACTGCTGCTTCCGAGTCATCGTAATGCAATGTCATTTTTCTTGCAATTCTTCATGTATGGCAACTTTGCGGTTTAGTCATCTGCGAGTATCCTGTGTTTTACAGGTCACATTTTTGGGGGGATGGGAATGGCAAAGCTCTTCAAGCCTTTCAGTGCACTTTGTAAGATGGATAGAATTGCAACTCATGCATTTTACAAACTGTTGGTTTGCAGACTTTGTCATCATCCGTTGGACTCTTCATAGCAAAGGATGTGTTATGGACAGTCCAATTAACTATTTTACATTTGTATTTTGATGGTGTGATATTTTAAGTGTGAAAGATCACCTCCCCTTTTCAAACAAACTCTCAGTCTGAGTTCAACCCTTCTGTGTCAGTAATGGCTTTCAGAACTAATGACACAGCATGGCCAATTACACAATACAGCTGTCCCGGCACCGTAAAAAGTACCTTATGCCCCAGTGTCGGAATGTTTTTCCTTTTGTCTCCCCTCTTTTCTCTCTCTGGCTCTTTGTCACTAGCCCCCCCATTGTCAGTTCTTCATATATTATTGCAGGCGCTGTGAAGTGCACAACCAAGAAGGTAGAAATATAGCCTTGTTTGGAATCTAGCAATTGTCAAAGGGGGAAACTAATAAAAATGGAGACTGCAGCACAGGAAGCAGTTAGGGTAGACAGAAAGAAAAGTGGGAAGAGCAGTACAAGAAGAGAAGAGATAAACTGTTCCTTCCCCAGAAGGAATGTCTGTAGTAAGATCCTTTTCTCTAGAACTGGTTAAAAGGCAGTGCTTGACAACATTGGAAATCCTCAAAATTATGAGAAACTTGGCCTTGATCCTGATGGCTCCCTGGCAAAATTCCATACTAGTAAAGTTTAATGGTTCCTGAAAAAGATTCAGGATACTACACCTTCACCTTCTGGATATAACAATTTACTGGTCTATTTGGCAAGTAAGGAGTTTTTTTTTTTTTAGTGAATCAATCAAGTATCAAAGAACCTGGGAATGCACCTCTTACCCTAAATACAGCCGCCAGACTCTGGGTACACATCTCAGACCTGGCCTGTGGAGTTCTCCTATATCACATCGAAATCCAGGGTTAATAAAAAATCACACTACTCAAAACCAACATAGCAGTATTAATACCAAACATTTAAAAGTGTTTGGAAGCAGTGGGCCCCCAGAGCTGTAACATACAAGATACATAATACATCGAATTAAACAGGGAATTCACTCTTATCAACTTATTAACTATGCCAGTGTGGGACACTGTCCAGAGGCAGAGGCTGCATTACTAGGCTATTTGCATTACCTTGGATCACCTACATCAGAGTTTCAGGAAACACTGCTCCAAACAGTGACCAAAGGAGAGCTTAAAACTGTCATTGTCTATATATTTTTTTATTAATGTCCAGAAATTATGCAAAAGATGAAGAACTGAGACAGGTGAACTTTCAAACTAAAAAAAAGATCAAGACATCCTTCTTCAAGGCTCTTATCCTAAGCAGAGATAAAACAAGGAGTTTTTTTTTTTCATTAAGAAACACACACGACTTCAACTAGTAGACTACCATATGAAAGAACAAAACTAAGGTATGGCTCCAGGCTCTCCAAATAATTTTATTGCAGAAACACAAGCACTTTCACCATCAGGCTTCTTCAGGTGTATGGAACAAAGTACAGACACACCTGTCTTTATACTAACAATCACTGCTGAATCACATGATTTCATAGTAATTCTCTTAAAGAAATAAAGTAACAGTTACATAAACTGTTACATAAAAACACAAACTACATAAAAAATGTCAATATAAAATACCAGATGGCATAAGAGATTATGGATTAAATGACAATGTATTATTAAAATAATAATTGCTGGACAGAGGAGAAAATTAGGAAATAAAGTATATTATGCTGAGATGCAATTCAGTTAAGGAGTGTAAAGAAAGTGTTATTATTTAATGTTGCATGAGAGAGACAGATTGGGGGGGGGGGGGCAGAGAAGAAGTAATGGTCAAAATCTCTGCCACACAGATACAATGTCAAGAGTGCAGTCCTGACTACTGGAATTGGTATGTTCTGCCCACATCTATATGTGGCTCCTCCAACCTCACAAAAACATGCTGGGTGTTTCTGCCTCAAGGATTGAAGATGCTGAGTTCATACCCACATCTCAGAGTTATACTGGAGTGCCCTGCCACCAAAAACACCCAAAAATATATAGAATCTTTGCTGTTGCCTGCAATTCTAAGTGATGCCCATCAAGGAGAAATGAATCATGCTGACCAAGCCCTTTTAGTACGAACTGTAGCATGCATTAGCTCCTAGACAGGAAAAACAGATTACATATTACACCAGGGCTAGTCATTTGGCATTGTAAAAACTGAATCTAGGTAATGTGGTCACATCTGGATTCCTTTAGGCAAGATTTTCCAGCTTCTTTTCCATCACTGTTCTTTACATTGATTGGTTATTTACAATAAAAAGAAGTTATGTCCTTACCATAACGTTCCATGTGGAGTGTTCATCTCGCCTTGGTTATTACACATGGGTTCGGAGCCGATCCTCGGCTCCGTGCCGGCCGACTGCAAGCTCTGCATCGAGAAAAAAGCTCGAGGACATCCAATACCCACAATCCCCCTCTGCCTTTACCTCAGATCTAGTTTGCAAGCAAACCAGACATACAGCACGCACACCTGCTAACTATATACATAAAGTACATATATACAAACATACCAAGAGTATGATAGTAACAGCAATACTGCAACAGCAGAAGGAGAATACTCCAGACCAGGCACCAAATTGAACGTTCTTCCTAAGGGTGGGAAGGGTGGGAGTGTAATAACCAAGGCGAGATGAACACTCCACATGGAACGTTATGGTAAGGACATAACTTCTTTATGTGAGAGTGTTCAATCTCGCCTTTGTTCTTACACATGGGTAGCGTCCCTAGCTCCATGATCCTGAGGAACTCAAGGAGAACGTTCTTGAGCACAGTGGAACCAAAGGTTGCCCTATCCCTAGAAACCCTGTCCACTTTGTAATGAGAAATAAATGTATGTGGTTTAGCCCAAGTAGCAGCCGCAAATGATGTCTAAAGGTAAGCGAGCTGCATGAGCCAAAGATGTAGAAATTGATCTGGTAGAATGTCCTCTGGGTTTTGCTGATAATGTTTGATCAGAATTCTCATAAACAAAAATGATACAATCAGTTAGCCACTTGAAAGAGTTCGTTTAGAAACTGCAAGACCCTTTCTGCTGTCAGCAAAAGCTATAAATAGCTGATCAGATTTCCTGTGATCTTTTGTTCTATCCAAATAAAATCTGAGTTGTCTATGGACGTCCAGTTTGTGCAACATATACTCTAATTTATTAGAGTGGTCTTTAAAGAAGGTGGGTAATTCAATGGACTGGTTAATATTACTAGTAGAACAAACTTTGGGAAGAAAGGATGGATTAGTGCGAGGGATACTCTGTCAGAATGAAAAATTAAATAGGGATGTTTGACTGAAAGGGCTTGTAGCTCAGACACCCGTCTAGCCGATGTAATAGCCACCAGAAATAATGTTTTCCATGACAAAAATTTCAAGGTGCAACTCGAAGCTGGTTCAAAGGGTGGTAACATCAATTTAGAGAGCAATAAATTTAAATTCCATGGTGATGTGGGACTTCTGACTGGTGGTCTGATATGAAAAGAACCTTTTAAAAAGGCTTTACAGAGTCTGTGAGCCATAATAGGTGCACCACTTTCTTCTATATGATAGCTAGAAATGGCAGCCAACTGTACTCTTAAGGTAGCCGGAGAAGCTCCTTCCTGAAATAAATCGGTTAGAAATTCTAAGACCTTATTCAACGGGGCTGTAACAGGGTCCAGCTGATGTGACTCAGCCCAGATGACAAAACGTTTCCATTTACTAGTATAAGTTTTTACAGTGGAAACTTTATGAGAAGCTACCAAGATATCTTGAACCGCCGATGTAAGGGGAATTGACCTGGCTAAAAAGGGAAGCGGAGCAGCCAAGCTGCTAGATGGAGAGATTCCAGGGATGGGTGAGGAACTCCTGACGAATGAGTCAGTAGATCTGGCTCTGGGTCCAGCATCCAAGGTCCCCGAATGCGGTGGCGCAAGAGAAAGGGGAACCAAATTTGACGAGGCCAGAACGGAGCAATGAGAATTATAGTCCTCTGAAGGTTGTTTGCTTTCTGCAGAAACTTTGCAATCAGGGGAAATGGAGGAAAAGCATAAAGGAGACCCGGGGGCCAAACGTGCACCAGCGCGTCCCTTGGGACTTCCCCTGGAGGGGGTAATAGGGCAAAGTAGCTCCTGCATTTGGCGTTCATTGGAGACGCAAACAGATCGCAGGTAGGCTGGCCCCATTTGCGAAAAATCTTCTCCGCAACTGACTGTTTGAGGGACCACTCGTGAGGCAATAGAATTGCCCTGCTCAGCCTGTCGGCTATGACGTTGGATGACCCCGGGATGTGCGTTGCGATTAGAAAGCGACCAGTGGACTCTGCCCATTGCCAAATTCTCATGGCCTCTCTGCATAGTTGGTAGGACCTGGTTCCCCTTGCTTGTTTATGTACCAGACTATGGACATGTTGTCTGTCTGAACTGCAATGGTCCCTGGAGGAAGAAGGGGAGCAAAGTGTTGCAACGCCAAAAACACTGCCCTCAACTCCAGGACATTGATGTGCAGATTGTACTCCAGATTGGTCCATTCGCCTTGGACTGTCTGTCCCTGAAAGATGCCCCCCCACCCTATCAGGGAAGCGTCCGTGGTTATCATTGCTGACGGTGTGGGTAGCACAAATGGTCTTCCGCTGGATAGGTTGCAAGTCTGTAACCACCACATTAGGTGTGATTTGCACGTTTTCGTTATCAATATTTCGTGAGTTAGTGGAAGTTGTTGGAATGACCATTGAGCAAATAGAAGCCATTGTAGCACTCTCATGTGCAGTCTTCCCAATGGTATTGCTATAAGAGAAGCTGCCATGAGACCCAGAACTTTCAGAACAATTTTTGCTGGGGATTTCCTGGACGACAGCAGAAGGGAAATGTTGGATTGAAGTGCAACTATTCTTTCTGTTGGGAGTTTTAGAACTAACTGACGAGTATCTAACTCCGCTCCTATGAATAAGATATGCTGTGATGGCTGTAGCAACGATTTTTCGAAATTTACTGAGATGCCAAGGTGTGTACAAAGTTGTAAGGTGTAATCCCTGGCTTGTATCAGTTGACGCCTGGTGGTGGCAGACAGGAGCCAGTCGTCCAGATACGGAAACACCTGGAATCCTAGGCGCCTCAGATGAGACGCTACCACTGCCATGCATTTGGTGAAGACCCTGGGGGCTGTGGTCAGACCAAAGGGCAGGGCTCGAAACTGATAGTGACTGGCTCCCAGCCGGAAGCGCAAGTGATCTCTGGATGCCCTGGCCACTTTGATGTGGTAGTATGCGTCCTTCAGATCTATTGAGCACATCCAGTCGTCCTTCTGTAAGAATGGAAGGATCGATTGAAGCGTGACCATTCGGAACTTTTCCTTCTTGACAAAGGTGTTGAGATGACTTAGGTCCAGAATTGGCCTCCAGTCCCCTGTTTTCTTTGGAACTAAAAGAACCTTGAGTAAGTTCCGAATCCTATTTGGTCCGCTGGGACTGGTTGGATGACTCTTTTTCTTAGCAGCTTTGAAATTTCTGTAGCTGCTGGGTCTCGCAGATGGGGTGGTACATCTGGGAGTTTCTTCTTTGGAATGGGGTGGATAGAAATGGGATTTTGTAACCTCTGGTAACAACGCTTTTACCCAATTGTCTGAAGAAAGGTTTTGCCAGGCCTGAGGGTATAAAGCTAAGCGACCCCCGACTGCCTCCAGAGCAGGACAGTCTGGCCTCCTCTCAGGAGTGCTGAAAAGGTTTGCCAGGAGGTTATCCCTGTCACCTTGGTTTTGGACCCCCTCTGCCGCCAGGGCGGCGTCTTCCACCTCTGCCCCCCCCTCTGCCTCTAGAGGGGGCATCACCCTGTGTGTCTGGAAAAGACCTTTGGGGTTTTCGAAACCACATTTTCCCACCACGTTGCCCTTTGGGGTACGGTCTAGAAGGGGTGGAAAAACGGACTCCGACAGCAGACAGAGTCTTTCCCTCCTGTTCACACCGGGTAAGGGTCTCCTTTACTTTAGGGCCAAAAAGTGTGGCTCCATCAAATGGGGCGTTAGTAAAGGAAGACTTGAAGGCTTCCGCAACCGAACATAAGCGCATCCAGGATTGCCTACGAAGAGCAATCGCTGAAGCCGCTGCCCTACTCGATCCTTCGGCTGCATAGGATATCAGCCTCATGGACGAGTTCACAATGGACGTTAGGGTGTTGAGATGCGCTGTAACTTTCTCTGAGACAGCGGCATCTGTAGCACCCTGGAGGGTATCTCCCAACTCTTTGACTAGATCCCTCTGTAAACGTGTAAAATGGGTCAAATAGTTCAGGGAACGCATAGAGAAAGCCGCTGAACTGAAAATGCGCTTCCCATATCTGTCCATGGTCCTAGAATCTTTGTTAGGCGGATGGACAGATGAGGAAGACTCCGACATCTCCTTTTTCGTGGCCGCTGCCACCACCATGGCGTCTACCGGAACTCCTTTGGTAAGGTAAGCTTTGTCCTGTGGTGCCGTGATGTACTTATTTGGCTTCCTAGGGACAGGTTCCACCGTGTCAGGAGTCTCCCACACCCTTCGAGCAATCAATTCCATTAACTCATCAAAGGGCGGAGTGACCCAGGAGGAGGAAGGACGGGCACCAAATGCCTTCAGCAAAACTGACTCATCCTCAGAAGGGGGAAGGGCTTGCCAGTCACCTCTCTGTTTAAGGATCTCCAAGATGTCAGCAAAAGAGACATCCTCTGAAGGTGACTTAGATGAGTCAGAAGGGTCCCCTAAGTCAGTATCAGATGTCAAGGATTCTTGTGGAGAATCCAAGTGTCTCCTCTTACACAGTCTTTTCCTAGGAACTTCTTCGTGGGGAACATCCGAAGAAGCCTCCGAGGAAGAGGGGGCACCCTCCAGGGGTGGCTGAGACACTGGTGCCCGACGCTTGGACGTGGCCGTGGGTGCAGAGGAGGATAACGGTCCTTTGCGGGGAGGAGAAGCTGTACCTGCTGATGTGGTTGTCTGAGTAGACAACACCTTCCTCATGAGGTCGAAGGCCCCCGGGTCCCGAGTCGAGGTATCTCCCGGTTCAAGAAATGGGAAGAATTCCCGAAACAGGAGCCGAAGGCACCGACCCCGAGGACGGAACCGAATCGATCCGTGCCGAGGCCCCGAGAGGGAGAGTCGGAACCGAAACATCGGTCCGACTCTCGGTCCCGGAACCCAGGACAGACCTTTGGACCCGAGACTCCGGTACCGGATCGGATGGAGTCGAGGTAAACGGTGCCGACCGAGAAAAAGACGGTTCTGGCACCGAGGGCTCCACAATCATCAGGTCAGCCTCTTCCGGCTCCGAAGACTGAACAGGTCTCGAAGGAGGAACAGATGGAGATAGTGGCAGGCCTTCAAGTCTCGACATCAATTGAGAGGAGACCGAAATAAGCTTGGACAGGGCCGTATGCTCCATAAGTTTCTGCACCACCCGGTCCACGTCGGTGTCGGAAAGGGCTCTCGAAGAACGAGTCGAAGGGATCGAAGACGGAGCCGACCTCAATAGAGTCGGTGGAGGGAGCTCCGTCACCGGTTCCAAGACTCGAGGCTCGGAAACTGCCAACAGTTGAATACTCGGCACCGAAGTCTGTGGAACCGGTGATCCAACCAAACACGAAGAGCTCGGAGCCGATGTCTTTGGCTCCGACGCCGACCTTCAAGACTTGGATGCCTGGTCTGAAGCATCCAAGGCCTCCTGGAAAGAGGGTTTCAGCAATCCTCTATCCATCAGTTTCCTGCGCCTATCTGTCATGACCCTCCCACTAAAAGAGTGACAAATAGAGCAGTCCTCTTGTAAGTGGAGAGGGCCAAGACAGTAGACACAGGAACTGTGGTTGTCTGTGACCGACATTTTTTGGCCACACTGACAACGCTTGAAGCCAGATTTTAATTTTTCTGACATGACAAGAAAAAATGACAGTCCAGTAATTAAAAGTCACTTCCAAAGAGAAAACACAGTCAAATCCGGTATATGTGTCAGATCCTGTAATATAGCACTACACAATATTTAGTCAAGTTATTTAAGTAGGGGAGGTAGGCCCCGAAAAAAAAAACTCTGTACCCTTTAGTTAACTATTCATTGACTATAAGCAGAAATATTTTTTTGAAATTTTTAAACAGAAAGAACAATTCTTATCTGTAAAAGCCTCGAGCTAGTCCCCAGCGATGCGTATGCAGCAGCGGCAAACTAGATCTGAGGTAAAGGCAGAGGGGGATTGTGGGTATTGGATGTCCTCGAGCTTTTTTCTCGATGCAGAGCTTGCAGTCGGCCGGCACGGAGCCGAGGATCGGCTCCGAACCCATGTGTAAGAACAAAGGCGAGATTGAACACTCTCACATTTTGCCTTTAGAAAAAGAGTAAGCACTCCCTGCTTGGGCTTAGCTCATCTTCCTTTTTTATACCATCAAATGCTCATTTAACAAACCTGTTCTGACTAACACAGGCAGGTTCTTCTCTAAGCAAATTAACAAATACAGCTGAATAAACACCTATTAAAAACATAGTATTACACAGTTTTAGGTCCAAAAACTAATCTGGTCACTTGAACTTGTATAAATTGTGATGCCAAACACACCATACCACACTATGACATGCTATATGATAATACATAAGCACTCGTGCACACACATACACCACTAAGTATTAGAAACACTCAACGAGCAAATGTGTAAAGAACTTCCCAGCATGATCTTTAGACATTTGCTCATCTGAGTGTTCAAGCAACTTTATAGGGACCCACACACACACACACACACACACACACACACACACACGAGTATTTCTATATTATGTATGTATGCACGCGCACACACACACGCGTGCGTATTTCTATATTATGTATGGATGCATGCATATATGAAAGCACAGTCATATGAAGATGTCTACATGTAGACAGCACTGTTTAAACAGTCAATATGAAGTATGGTAGAGAAAGATGACAGTAAAGGCAGTGTCAAATGCAGAGAATACAGGGGTGGAGGGTCCTAGTTACAATCCCCAGATAAGGATCAGTGCTTTCCTTTCTTGTCGAGTTCTCAGAAAGACACACAAGACTCCAAAGTGAAAAATTAATGAGTGGTTATGTCAACTACATACCACCAAGCAGAAGACAAGTTTGTTGGAATGACAGTGCCAATATCGCCCCCCCCCCCTTTTTTTAACTGCTGGGGGTGCACACAATTACACTACAGTATTTGCACTACTATAAAAAGGTAAATATTCGGTTATTTCACTGCAGATGAACATCAAAGTCTGCCTTTGACTGTCACTGTGCAAATAACACATATATTTAGAAATCCCACTTTTTCACAAGATTAGGCAAACAAAGCTGTCCTCAATGCTAACAGTAATCCTCCACAAAAAGGAAAAAAAAAAAAAAGTACTTTTCCTGACCGAGTGCACTTCCAAGTCTTACCAACATGCTGCATACAATTCTGCTAAACATAGCAATGCATTCACCACAAAACTCACCATAAGAAATCCTAATTTTCTGTGGTAGATAAAAGCAAAACAGTGTGTAGACTAGAATACAATAACACCCCATGGGAAAGGCAGAGTAGAGTATTTTTGATACAAATTATGTTAACAGGCATTATATTATCACACCTGAAATAGACAAATCTCAGAATTGGAATGTAGTGAAGTTGTGATGTTAGTTGCAAGTTACATATAGAACTGACATTTTGAGTTGTTACATTCCCATGTACCACTAAGTGAGGAAACAGCATGGAAGCCTTTTAATTTCCGACACTAAAAACAGTAAAACCATAAATATAAAACAAAACTAAACTTTAAATCAGTGAGTGCTACAACCTCCAGCCACAGGAAGACATTGCCCATTGACTGGGTATGGTTGTGTACGGTCATAAAGAGGAATGACAGTCTTCTAAAATTTGATCTTTCTATCAAATAAAGACCAAAAAGACACTACTAAACATTTCAGATAAGGGTAAAAATTATTGCCCTTACTTGTTAAAATTGTGACTATGCAGAAACATCCCAGAACAGTTATGTCATTAAGGAAAATATTAACAATATAGGTGTTTAATTACTTACGCAATACAAAACATAATACCACTTGTTTCTAAAAAGTAATAATTTGTGGCTAGTATTCTTTATTCATACCTGCTGCATTTTTATTGCTGGCTTGGACTATGGCTTCATAACCAGTCCCTCAACAGGTACGAGTAGTTAATTCATTAACCTATACCCCAGCCATATTCTACTGCTAAATTACATTATGGGGTCAGTTTTTAAAAGAACATCAGCCAATCAAAAATTCTAAAAGAATAGGTGAACTGTGGTACTATTAACAATTCATGGCGTTTGCTCATGATTGCTTTTAACACTCATACTACATCTTCAGTAGACACTTGGTAGGAAAACTGAAGCACCATTAAGTGGCTCTTCCCACACACACTATTCAACACAGTCAACATTCTCTAAAATAGCACAAACTAGAATAGCAGAAATTGTAATCTTATAAATGCTACAGTTCTCCTGCAACGTGTCCCCAAACAGCACACATAATCATTCACATACTTGACTGCTAAAAAAAAAAAAGTTTACTGCTCACACTGCATATATGGTAAGCACCATCACTAGTTCATGAAGAAGTCTGCATAAAACTAATAAAGCTCATTAATTTTATTATTGCTCCATCTGTCTCACTTTTAGCAAGAGGATACTGATGTGGGCAGCTGTATCATGAAAGCAAAGATTACAACATATTGGCCAGGATTCATAGATAGCAGTGCAGTGACAGAATTTGCACTATACCAACCTGTTGAGTTGCACCACTGCACCTTTTTCTGTTTAAACAGGTCATGCATACATCTCAAAAATCAACATCTCAATGCAGGGGACTCTACACTGCTCCTTAGAGTGGAGTGCTGCTCAGCTAAGCACCCTACATCTTGCAAACATATAGACAGACTCTCCACATAAGTGACACACACACACACACACACACACTAAGTTACACCACTAATACACACAGTTACATGCACCACTCACACACAAAACATGAGACACTTATTTGTGGCTTGATAGCTGTCCAAGTAGCTGCTGTAACACATGGTTTTACAGCTACTTGGAAAGCACTCAAACTAAGGTGAAAGATGAGGCATGCCCAGAATTGTAGCAGTGACCTTTAGGGTGTGAGGGAGTTGAAACATACACACCCAAATATATGCAGTCTAATCATACTGTGCATCGACAATCTCTCCATTCATAATTAGCCAAAGTCATTATCAGGTAGCAGTCACCACCCACAAAATACGCATTCATGCACAATATTCATAGACCATTTCACACTGCCCCTATACCCCCACTCATACAGTTACACATCACCATACACATGTTTAGTACTACCTACTTCAAACTGTGTAAGATAAAACTGCTGCACTTCACTTAGCAATTCCATCCATTGAAATACACAAGTGCACTCTGCTACTGCCACCTAGCATCATAAACTTACACATTTTTACACTGCTCTTTATGGCAAGTTGCATAGCATGGAGTGCATGCCTTCTTTACTACTCAAGCATCCCAAACAAGCTGTGTACAAAGGTACATAGTGAGCCTCCTTACAACATTCTTCACCCCGGACAGCTGCATTTAAAATTTGCCACAGAAACTTCTGCTGCCCTGTAACAGAGCTTTACTTCTACACAACAGGATCATTAGGAATCAGACAAGCTTATAATATACACATTGCCTCAGTATAGCTCTGCATCCTAGTCAACCTGTCTATGGATCTAAGCCATGTTGTTCAGATAGAGAGAACATTTTCTTCTAAACATTACAGAAAATATTTTATATTTCAACGTGACATAAAAATGGAAATCAACTTAAATTCTACATTAATCAAACAAAAACTCCCTTCAACCACAGCAAAATAATGTACGTTAGTTAATTCCTGCAAAACTTTGCACTTCACATTCCACAATGAGCATCTGAAATAGTGGCAACCTTATTAACTGCATCTTAAAAATAAAACCCTAAATAAACAGCCATACTACAACAGAATTAGCCCATGGTCAGGGTTAAAACTATGACTGTCACATTAATAGGGCTTTGACCTTGTGATCAAAAGTCCAACAGCCTTCAGTGTATGATGTCATAATCCACACCCAAACCAGCAGCACACAATTACAGACTGCTTTACTGCCATTACATAATGTCTCATTTCTAATAAATGTTTTAATATGCATCATTTTCTGCATGATAAAAAAAAATATCCTCTTGGATCAAATTATAATCACTGTAGAACAAAGTTCTTTTTTCCCCTCCATGATCCTGACCAACAGTGACTCAGTGAAGGACTTCAAAGATGGCTGCACATTGAGTAACAGCTTATGTCTAGCTCTCCCAGTGTGAAAACAGAAACTCAGCAGAGAAGGCCAGTAGACTTGTTTATGGGTAAATTTCAGTAACAACTAGTTACTGCACTGTCTGGATGCCAGGAATAAAGAAATACATAAGACGTGAAAAAAAATCAGCTACAAAAAGAGAGGAAGAAACACTGACAGGGGAAAGTTCTGCAGCTGTTCAGCAAAAAGCAATGCAACCTTCAGACATAACTTCCAATAACCTACAGGAGGATACAA
The DNA here is from genome assembly GCF_019279795.1 of Protopterus annectens. Classification (NCBI taxonomy): domain Eukaryota; kingdom Metazoa; phylum Chordata; order Ceratodontiformes; family Protopteridae; genus Protopterus; species Protopterus annectens. The sequence goes on from NC_056743.1 coordinate 727,494,971, forward strand.
GACAATTGCATACAGACATGGTTAAAATAAACAAAATACTGATGGAGCATATCAGCACAAAACAAAAAGGCTGGAAAAAGATGGAAGCAGCTTTAAACAGACATTCAGATGAGGTGATAATGCTGCAAAAAAAAAAAAAAAAAAAAAAAAAGTTGAAAAAGAAAAGGCTGGTTGAATACAAGACTGCTCAGGAGAAGATATTTCAAAAAATATTAGAGGACAGAGCACGTATGGAAAACCTGAGATTTTCAGCTATACCAGGGAAGCTGGAAGGAATAGACTGCATTCATTTTATGAAAGCACAAATAAGCAACGGGACTGCTATTTCACAGCAGGAGCTGTTAGTTGAAAGGGTACACTGTGCGTTTGCTCCAAACATGGCTATAAGAAAGCAAAAAGGATGCAGTCCTACCAGCAGGAGGAGTTGATTCCAACAAAATTATGGCAGAAGAGCAAAGTGCTAAAAGTGGGACACAGCAGAATGTTTGCAAAGAATGATCACTCATTGTACGCCAGACAGAGGAGGGGCAAATTTATCCCACTATTCAGGGAATTGGCATTACATGTAAAGGATAACCCTACGCATTCATTTTTATTTATGGCGATAAAGGTTGCGATTCCAAACACCAGGGGGGGGGCAATTTGGTAAATGAAACTGAATGTGCTGAAACCAGGTGGATAGTGCGACTAGGAGCAGATAGGTCTCCTGGTATTAATGGGTATATACCTTTAAAACCCACCCTAAAGAAAAGGAGGGCTTTTTATTGAAATGTGATAGGCTGATATTTATTTTAAATATGTGAGGTTTTACACTGTGTGTTATCTGATGAAGGGCATATGGCCTGAAAGCACTCATCTGTGGAAATAAAGTTTTATGGTACTTTTATCGACGTGGTTGTCCTCTGTTTGCTTGTTTTTTGACTATTCAGGGAATGTTGAGATGCAGCTGTGAGATTCAAACTGCTGTACCTAGCTGTCTTCAAAGTATTCTTCCCTTGAAGGAAAAAATCATTTCTTGATGAAGTACATGCGAAGGAGGAAATACAAAAGTATGTCCAACAAAAAGTAAGCTGTGAAATAGAAGGAAATTCTACTTATTGCTCTCTTCTGGTGACAAAGATCACAGAGACACTGTACCTGTGAAACCAGCAGAAAATGTCAGAGAAGAGAAAAAGAGATCACAAAAGTTGTCATGAAGAATCTAGAGTATGTTGAAGCAGAGACAGGATTTCGAAGATGAACAGTAAAACCAACAACTTAATATGGGATTGCAATGCAATAATTACACTTGTGAAAGGTGACAGAACAAGAAAACCTGGAAATATTGGACTTTTTCATAATTTGTTGGATTTGTGGGGGACTCTAAAGCATATACCCTACTTCACGTCATTAATGTTTGGAAAAGTGCTTTGGGGAACAGGAGGGAGAAAGTTAACTAAGGATTTGTTTCTCTTAACTAGTGCTAATTTTGTGGCACATGGTTTTCTTTACATGCTATACAGTAATTTTTTTAAGTTATTTTTAAGTAATGGGGATTGTAAACAAGTGCTGCCATTTTTTTTCCTTTTTCCTTTCTCTCTCTCTCTTCTTGTTCAGCTTTGAGAAATGTCGATACTGTATTGCATTAAAAACAGGGCCTGGTTAAAAAGTACGATGGAAGAAAACTAGATATGCTTTTTCTCATTTTTGCATGGGGAGATGACTGGATTGAAGACCTTGGATTGACTTGGTGATGGATTTTGAGACAGGGCAAGTAAATGAAAAAGAACATTGATTATTATAAGTTTTTTTCTGGCAGATATGTGTGCACTCAGTAACAATTCTGCAGCTGGTCTTTGTGTTTCCATGGAAACAATCTGATAAAGAGAAGCTGGCTGCCTGGTTCTCATATCTCCAGAGAGACAATCTGATAAAATGAAACTAGCTACAGTCTGGTGGAGAGTGACTTGACTGAGGAAGAAAGACAGAGAAATAGGCTGAGAGATAAATGTTCTCTGAAAGCATTCAGGGGTGTTCCCAGCAAAGAGAGCTATAAAGATAAGACAAAGCAATTAGTAGAAGAACAGGCTGCACCATGCATCTTAGCATGGATGGCCTTTCGTTTAGGTTAACTCAAGTCTGTCAGTTTTGGACTTTTGTTCCTATTAGGAAGGTAAAACATCAATATTTGAAGGTGTACATAGTTGTGTGGGTTAGTATTAAGTCAATAGGTTTTAGGGAGTTATTGGGGGCTGTTTTTTTGTTTGTTTGAGATCTTTCAATAAAACAAAGTTTTATAAGATGTGACATAGGGTCAAAATGTATATGACAAGAAACAATTGTATAGAAGTTCGACCTGCCAAACAGTGTATGCGTGTAACACAAAAGCTGGAACTACACATTTAACAAAAAAGGTGTTATACATAAAAGGTGGGAATAATAAATTAATAAAATAATGCTTTCTTTAATGTCTTTAAATATAAATGACCTCACAGATAAATACAAACAAGAAAGAGTAGTTAACTATATTAAAAATAGCTATGTTACAAGAGATGCTCTTAGAAAGAATTGAACATCTGAATTTGATAAAGATAGTTTTTAGGATGATCATTCAGCAGAATACCTGGGACAAAGAAAAGAAGGGTACTTGTATTAATTGCAGGAGGAGTTCCAACAGTGATAGAAAAAGATAAAAAAAGATACTAATGGCAGATTTGTAGTGCTAAGGCGCTACTGGCAAGGGAAGAAGATTAAACTGGCATGTATTTATATTGGTTCATAGGTTGGTACTAGGCTATCAGCCCTAAGGCCTATGCAAGCCTAGCCATAACAATTCCCTGGAAATTTTTTCCCACAATATTTACTTCTCTGGGCCCCTGTCTAGCAGGGCGACTGACATGATCCCCGGGGTGAATTTCCTGTCTCCCATCCAATCATCAAGTTCCCCCAGAATTGAAAATATAACAAAGGAGGGAAGATTTTTGAAGAAATTTATGAAAATATTTGGCATGGAAGATGTGAATTCAGCAACAGGAGTTTGGAGGGAATTTAAATATTATTCCCAAATATATAAAAACTGAGCTAGGCTAGACAGAATTTACATTTCACAGGAAATGTCCATTTAATTGAAGGTCTTGATACCAACCAAATAACCATTTCAGATTGTGTGCCAAAATTAGCTAAAATAAAAACCAAACAGAGTAATAAAGTAAAAATGAGACATTGGTGTTTTCCAGCCTGTTGAAGAGAGAAAATTAAGGAATGGTTAGTGGAGATTATTCAGGAGCTATTAGAGAGAATAGAAATTTCTTCTGAAAATATAGCTAAGGAGTGGGATAAAATCACAGTGGAGTATAAAAATAGGGTGGGAATAAGAAAAAGAGTGCTATGGTTAAGAAGCAACAAGAATTATTTAGAGGGCTGGCAAATGTTAAAGTATTGCAGGATAAGGGGAATCTCACAGAACAAGAACAGGATCAACTGCAGAATGCTAGGCAAAAAATAAGGAATTACCTCGATAATATGCACAAGCTTAGAAAGATTGTTGTTAAGCAAGTGTTTTTTTGATAACACTAGAGCACAAAAACTTTTAGCACAACAACTCAGGCAACAAAGTAGAAAGGGCTGTCGCCATACTTAGGAGCTTATAACAAAAGGAGGTAACAAAAGATCCTGCAGAGGTATTAGAAATACATTTTGGAGTGTCTCTATAAAGCAGAGGAATATGAAAAATCAAGAAAAGATACAAATGGAAATGTTTATGGAATAATTAAATATGCCAAGGTTAGAGGTAGATGAGGCTCAATTACTAACAGGATAGGAGACGACGAGATAAAAAATTGTGATGTATAACCAATCTATAGAAGAGTCCCCAGGAATAGATGGTATTTCTGTGGAAGTTTGAAAGCTAGGAGGAAAATAACAGATAAAGATCTGGAAGGTTTTGTTTAACAGCATCTTAAGAGAAGTACCACTGTCCTGGAAGAAACCAGTGGTAGCTGTAATACCTAAAGAGGGTGAATATCCACCAGATCCAACTTCATTTCAATACTAAACCATGATTATAAAGTGTTCATGTCTACAAAGGCTAACAGAATGGCAAAAGTAATGCCCAAACTGATAGATATGGATCAATGCAGTTTTGTGGAGGCGAGGCAAACATTTGACAACATTAACAGAACACTGATGATCCAGATGGAGTCAGAATGCAAGAAAATACCACTGTTGTTGGTGGGTCTTGGTGCAGAGAAAGCATTTGACAGAGTAAGCTGGGACTTTATTAGCAGGGCAATGGAAGCATTTGAATTTCCTGAAAAACTTCTAAGGTCGAGTAGGAAAATATGCGTGGGATCAGGAGAAAAGTGGGTGGGGTCCGCTCTGATAATTTCTGCTTGAGCAGAGGGGTGTCCTCTTTCCCAGTTATTATTTGCATTATATTTAGAACCACTGGTAAAGAAAATAAGGGACCCAGAAATTCAAGGATATAATTGGTATCGTAGTCAAGAAAAGCTGGCTTTATATGCAGATGATTATTTTGTACCTGATAAAACCAGAAAAAGACATTACAGTGCTATGGAACATTTTGAGACAGTTTCAGATCTTTTTGGGATACAAAATTAATGAAGCTAAAAACAAAGTCAATAGTGATAAATTATGTATCCACACATGAACTAGCTCAGGAATGCCCATATTTATGGGGACATGTTAAATGAAATATTTAGGAGTGTGGATTAAAAATGATTCTAGTGTGGCAGCTAAGCAAATGTAGAGAGAGACTAAACAAAGGATAATACAAAAACTGAGAAAACGGAAGCTTTCTATCTGGATATGGATAGTAAGATACAAGCATTTAAAAATGTTTTTATAGTCCCTTATAGTCTTCTACACAAAAGTCAGGCATATTTTTATCAACCAGAGGAGAAGTTCTGGGTAGCAATTAATAAAGAGCTGAAAGACTATTTGGGAGGGGAAGACGGAAAGAGTCATGTGGGATAAACTGATTTTTCCAGTAGAACAGGGCGGATTGGGATTGCCCAACTTGAAGGGGTATTTCAGAACTACATAGTTAAGACTGCTATACATAGCACAATCAGAAAACTATAATTCAAAGTGGAAAGGAATATTAAAGAAAAATGGGGGAAACTCCAGAAACAAGGAGAGACTGGGATTTTGGATGCAGGCCTTTAAGGAGAATAAACAATAATCATGCAGAATATTATATCCATAAAGTAGCAGAAACTATTCTAAGAACTAAACCAACACAGGAATGGAGAAAGGAAATTCTCCCAATAGGGGTGACTGCAATCAGGGATACAGACAATAAGTATGAGGGGCTGGAATTTATTGGAGAAAACTGGCAAAGGAACCAAGGTATTGGGAGCAAATAACCAGAGAGGGAAAGATGATAAAGGGAAGACACTAAGAATTTATCTGAACTGCAGGTTAGAGATTGTCTTCCCTAACAGGGATTGATATCAAAGTATAGGCAAAGTGAAAGAAATAGGGGGTCTTGAATGAAAGAACAGCACTGACAGAGTTTTTAATAGAATCTAGAGCAGAAATACCATTAAAAAAGGAATAATTAGAAGAACATAAAAATATTGCATGATAAGAATCAAAGGAGGTTAGAAAGGACTGAGAAGAGAGACTGGATAAGCAATTCACAAAGAAACAATGGGAGGATACAAGTAGGTCTCCCAAATATGGAAAAGTAGAACATTTAGGATTTTTGCCTGGAAATGTTAACAAAAATTTTTATACCCCAAGCAGACTCCAGAGAATTTTTCCTCATGCAGACAGTAAATGTTGGAGGTGTGAAGATAAAGAGGTAGAGGTAATTGGGACCATATTTTCTGGCTTAAAAACGTGTGTTTGCGCATTTTTCGTATTGTGCACAGCATGGCTACAGTTAAAACCATTCTAGGTTGGGAGGGTGGCCTAATGGTTAAGGTGTTTGCCTAACAAACACAAGGTGCAGGGTTTGAGTCTCACAAGGGATAATTGGCTAGGCTTAAAATGGCTCGCAAGGGCAGTTAGCTTAGTACGAATCTATGAACCTACACCAAAGTCTGCTCTTCAAATTTTCCCTTAGAATTAGCTGGTGTCTCAGTAGTAGCACTAAAATCTGAGCCGCTGTGACTAGCACTTGCTCTAGAACCCGCTATAAAGCACTAGGAAGCCTTAAACTGACACAAGCACTCAACTCTCCTTGTTAATAAGCAGAAATTAATCGTAGCCATTAAACAGCCTAACTGCAAAAGTACCTTACAAACTTAAGGGAAAACAGGTCTTGCACTTTACAAAAAGAGTACCTAAACAGGCATGTCCAAGGGTCAGCTTCCAGTGATTTCTCCTGTCCACCTGGTGAATCTGGGCATTCTGGGGCAATGCAGCAACTGTCTCATGTACACAAACAACCCTCTCCTCCTACCACTCAACACTACAACCTGTGAGAGATGCACTTACATAGCCAAACTGGAAGCAAAGCTCTCTCCAGCCAAGACTGTGCTAGACAATCAAGAGGAGAAGAAGGTCAACACCTGCACCACACCTCAAGCAACACATAGCCCTTCTAAACCCACACCATCAACACCCACACATAGCAACACTAAACCCACATATGCGGAAGCCCTTAACATTAATCTGCCCAAGCAACAAGGACCTCCGAAACTGAAATGCAAACACCAGTCAAAACCAAAGTGACACATAGCTCACAACACCAGTGTACTACTCAACAGCCCCGAGACAAGACAATGTACCCAACACTTTAGTCATAGGTGACTCTATAGTCAGGCACACTGATGTCCCAATCACCAGGCTGAACAAGAAGAAAATTAGTCAGCTGCCTGTCAGGTGCCAGGATCCGTCACATAACGCATGCACTCAAGTCACTTCACAAAAAGTACAAATATGACTCTGTCATTGTCCACGTTGGAGTGAATGATTTGAGATGTACCTCTCTGGACTACATGTAAAGAGACACGGAAGAGATCTCGGAGCATGTGGCCCAGGCAGGTATGACCCTAGCCCTGAGTAGCATCCTGCCTTCGCCCAGAATGATACCACAGTATAAGGACAAAATGATTGACTTCAACAATTGGCTAAGCTTCTGGTGTCATTCAAAGGGGATCCAGTATCTGTCTGCCTGGGACAACATGATCAGCAAACCACAATGCTTTGCCAGAGATGGTCTGCACCTGTCACCCCTGGGATTCAGGTTACTGAAGCTCTTGCCACCTCTATAGTGCCTTTTTTAGGCAAGGTTCAAAGGAAAAAAACACCACCGTAACAGATACAAGCATACAAAATCTGAAGGTAATGCTACTCTATGCTAGAAGTCCAAATCTCAAAATGCACTCTCTCGAGCCACTCCTAAAAATAGAGAACATTGATATCTGTACAGTAACAGACACCTGGTTCAAGGCTCCAGAGAGCACCCCTGCAATACCAGGCTACAACTCTTACCACACTTTTCGTCCACCAAATCAAGACCGAAACACTAAAGGTGGAGGAGTGTCCATATGCACACCTCCAGGCTAGTTGCCCAACAAAATGCATCTGAAATTCCCCAGGTGCAACTAACACTAGGCAAGACTGCAATCCAAATTGTAGCTTGCTACAGATCCCCCCACCATGCCCCAAGATTCTCACTACAACTTTCTAAATATACTGGAAAATATTAAGATACAACCAAACACCCTAATACTGGGTGATTTTAACTACCCTGCCATTAACTGGGAAAACTACTCGGGTACCAACACCTTTTCCCCAATAGTTTTTGGCATTCATAAATTCCAACGCCCGGGATCAACTAATCCATTGTCCCACCAGGGGCTCCAATATCCTAGACCTGGTCATTACCAACATGGGAGATAGATGCTCCACACCAGTGGTCACCCCCTCATTGGTCAGATCCGACCATAAGCAAATCACCCTTGGCATCCACATCCCACCCCCATCCCCAGTACGGAAACCTCCATAGAAAACTTCTCCAAAGCCAACTTCATGCTACTCAAGTCAGAAGTGACAAACTTCACAACACCCATGCAGACGGGAGCTGAAAGTTCGACTGCTGAATCCTACACTAAGGCACTGTACAAGCACATCCACTCGTGCATGAATCGTGCCATCCCAAATAGAACCAAGACGCTCTCCTCCAAACAAAGGAAGCCAATCTGGTGGTCTCCTGCCATAAACAAACTATACAACAGAAGGAAGAAACTGTTGCAGAAAAGAGAAAAATCCCAGGATGCAAAAAACGCCCTTACCAGCCTCAGTAAGAAGCTGAGATCCCTCAAAATCCTCTAAAGCTAGTTACGAAAATAAAATTGCCAAAGATTCCAAAGACAACCACAAGGCATTCTATAGTTATGTCAAGAATCTAAATGGCAATGCTCAGATCTGCTCTGAGCTACAACAGAATGGCATTAAATATACTGATCCCAAGGATATTGCCAATATACTGGCAGATCGATTTAGTGCAAATGTCACCCCCCTCTCACCCTTCTAAAAGGCCCATCTCAATACCAAAGGATTGCCAAATTCTGGTAATCACGGCCACACAGGTAGAAACCACACTCTCCAAAGCTAAGAATACAGCATCCATGGGAACAGACGGCATCCCGGGCTGTGTACTGCATAAACTACAAAATGAACTGGCACCTCACCTAAGTGTCATGTTTAATCATAGCCTCACCTCAGGCTTCGTGCCCACTGAGTGGCGCACAACTACAGTTGTCCCACTCCACAAGGGGGAATCCACCTTGGATCCTGGGAATTACCGTCCCATCAGTCTGATCTGCAAGGGCATGGAACGCATTATCATGGAACTTACAAACAAAGACATTGGTAACCTTCAAACACTGGACCCCACCCAGTTTGGGTTCGTAATGGGCCGATCTTGTCTCCTGAACCAGATTCACTTCTTCGAATCAGTCTCCAGAGCTGTGGACGAGGGTAAGGCGGTCCACACAGCCTATCTGGACCTTGCCAAGGCCTTTGACACCATCCCCCACTCTGGAATCATAGAGAAACTTACTAAGCTGGGCATAAATCCCTACATCACTTGATGGGTTGTCAACTGACTTACTGATAGAACCAAGACTGTAAAAGTAGCAGACTCCAAATCCAGCTCTACACAAGTGGAGTTCCTCAGGGTTCAGTCCTGGGACCACTCGTTTGGCATCTACTTCTCTGAAGTACAGGCCAACACTAAGGTACTCTGGCTAACAAAGTTCGCAGATGACTGCAAATTGTGAGCCATTACTGAATCCCCAAATGATGTGGATATTCTACAAAAGGGCCTTACAGAAACAGATGCCTAGTGCCAGAGCCATGGGCCCAAGCTTAATGCCAAGAAATGTATAGTTATCCCCTTTGCGAAAAAACATGTACCCATGAATTACCACATAGGTGGCAGTACACTAAACACTGAAAGTGTGATGAGAGACTTAGGGTCACAGGTGGACAGTGGTCTCACCTTCGATAACCACATTGCCACAACAGTCAGGAAATCCTTCTATGTGGCACACCTCATCACTAAGGGCTTTTCATCCAGAAAAAAGGAGGTCACTCTCCCACTGTACTCATCCCTCATTAAACCCATTATAGGAGTACAACACCCGGTTTGGTATGTACTTCACAAGACATCTGCAATAGCTGGAAAGGCCGCAGAAATACCTCACCAAAAGAATCACAGGCTTAAAGCAGATGCCCTATGCTGACCGTCTAAGAAACCTCCAGCTATACTCTGTGGCATATCGTCTACTCAGAGGCGATCTCTGCTTAACATAAAGGGTCATGTCAAACCCTGAGCTGTTGGACATGCTCCACTTAAAGAAATCCAAATCCCTCAGAGCCACACGCTCCAGGGATCTAAACCTTGTCATCACAATGAACAAAACATGCTGGAGGGATAGGTTCCTGACCCAGAAACTCCCCATACTCTGGAATAGACTGCCCATACATGTCAAGCAGAGCACCTCCTTGGCCCTCTTCAAAAGGAACCTTGATGAATGGATGGGAGACAATATCCTAGACATGGTAAGGCCTTGCTGTGTCTAATAATGGTGGCTGCCAAAAAAGCAATGCTAGAAAATGGAAATCAAAATCTAAACCAACTATACAGGAAGTAGTAAATATAGTAAGAGATAACTGGAATGGAGATCTTTACAAAACGGTAGGAGCAAACTAGAGAGGAAAAAATGGGAATTGTGGGAACAATACATACAAGGCAGGAATGAGGTCTAAAAGGTGGCAGGACTTAAATGAGTTAAGTAATGTTTGGTACATTATAAGTGATGTATAATGTTTGCATCTGGGAGTGTCAGTATGGTTTGTGATGTAAAATGCTTGCAACTAGGATTGTGGTGAAGTGGTTTGTTTTCATTTATATATTGCTTGTCTCTGCCTTTCGATCTTTAATTTACTCCAGGTGCAGGGTTTTATTTCCCAGCATTTGCTCTAGTCAGTCTTACAGCTGCTATATCCATCTGCCATATTTATGTTTTTCAGTGCACAGTTATCAGTTAGTTTCTTACTCAATTTTTCTTGTACCTTTGCATTTTTTCTTGTTGTTGTATTTACCTTGTATAACTACATGTTATTTAATTATTTTCTGTAACTTTATTTGTATTTATAAGTTGTAAAACACTATAATACTTTGTTAATCTATTATGCTTTTCAGATACATGGAGCTTTTCTCCCTGGGTCTCCAATGAAAAAGGGCTTTCAGTCCAGTCGAACATTTACCCGGTAACAAATGTAAATAATAAATATAAACTGTATGATTGCCTATGTAGTAAGTGATGGTTTAATGTTTATTGTTAAAAAAAAGTCAGGAATTGAATAATTTATACAATATTGATTAGGTTATATGATATACAGCAATATATGTGAAGTATAATCTTTGTTATTAGTTCGATTACTTTTCTATGAATGTAAATTTGCCTATGTCACAAGTGATAATTCAATAAAGGTGTTCTAAAAAATACAATGACTCAAGTGCTCTTCCGCTCTAACAGGACAGTTTACCCCTGGACCCATATCACCTCTGAAGGGGGAGGAGGTGTAATGACACAAACAACTCATGTGAGACAGAAAGGATGTCAATGAACAGTCATCCTTGACTGCCACAACGATACTCCATATGCTAACTTGACTTCCCCTATGAAATGCTATAATGCCAGCATCAACCACTCCAATGCCATCTCTGGCTTACTGGGTTCTTCCAACATCAGAGCCAAGACTTTATCCCTAGTCACTGGTGGTATATAATCAGGGCTTTATCCATCCGCATGAGAAGGCCAGTTAATAAACAGTTCACTTGACAGAGAAATAGCAACTGGGAATCTTTCAGCTGCTTCATTAAAAATGAATGGCTTAAACACAAACATTTTCTGTGTGACCAAATTAGCATCATAGTGCTAGTTTTAATCAATTTGTTAAAGTCTAACAGAGAAATAAATAAATCAATCAGCCTACTGTACAGTACATTTCTAAAAGGAGTATCAGACAAAAGCAGAGACGTATACTGAATATGAGCTATGTGGTTGTTGAAATTGGTCTACTTGGCACTAAAATAAATTTGTGTTATACCTGAGCAATTGTATCCATCTAGCACTCCATCCAGAATGCCCTTAGTTGTGAATTCGAACACCTCTTGTTGGGTAGATTGTTCACCAAACACTCTGTCAAACATGAATTTTAGATCCTTGCCTTTCCGTTTTAGTGTGTCCCACCCTTTGAAACCAGCAGGGACTCCAGGCTCATCTGGCTCCTCCGGGTCAAAGACCAGCATATTACTGTCAACAACCTGTACAACATTCCGATGGTTACCCTCTCTTTCCCGCTGATTTGGTGGTCGGACTCTCACCACAACAGAAACATTCCCATCCTCTTCCCGTGGTGGGGTCTTCATTGTGGGCTGCCCTCACGGTATTAAATCTAGGGCATCGAGACTAAAGGAAGAAAAAAAAAAAAAAAAAGAGAGAGAGATCTGAAAAAGTTTGTATTTCAACAGAGTTTTATTAGTGCAAATCATCCTACTCTCTAAAATTGATAACATACAACATCTGACTAGTTATTCCAGAAAGTAAATCCTTCTCACATCTCCCCAAACTCAAGAATATGAAAAGCACTACAACAGTAAACAACTAATTCCCCTAAAAATCATTTTAGACCAAACACAGACACACGCCTATCAGAGGCCAAATCTTTTTTCACCACACTACTAATGCAGAATTATGTATACATAAACAATAAACCTTGGGGGGGGGGGGGGGGATACAAGTAAAACTAAAAGTTGGGATGCTAACCCGCACGAGTGACCTCAACCTGGTCTGTGACACCAATAGGACTTCTTGGCAGGACAGATTTGTGTCCCAGAGACTCACCCTTCTGTGGAAGACTCCTGCTCCACGTCAAGCAGAGTACCTCATTAACCCTTTTTTAAGCACAACCTGGACAACTGGATGGGGAACAGAAAATACACCCCTGGCATTCCACCTGTGACCCTGCTGAACAGAGGCATCGGGTGCGGACTTGTCAAAACATGGGCCAAATTCTTGGCTAGGCTTGTAAGGGCCTCAGGGACAATAGCCTAGTAACTACCTATGATCATATGCAACATTCCTGGGACAACTAACAAGAAAAAAAAATAACAGCAAAGAACTCAAATGCAGTTATTAAACAGGAAAGTTTACCATTCACACAGCTATCAAGGTACAAGTGTCCATTTTCTAGGCAGTTCTAGATGTTAATCACACCATCTGTTAGCTGTGGGCAAAGCAGGGTTTGCACCACTTACAAAGTCACAGCTTTCAGTCACTGAACAGTACTTGAGCAGTACATGCACACAGGTCTATTGTGTATTATTTCTTTGTATGAATATTATTTCTTTTTATGAAATCTCTAAGTAACAAAAATTGCCAACGTGAAAAAGCATATCAAAGCTACTCTTAGTGTTAATCATCTGCCAAGCACCAGAAATATGGGAGTACAAGTTAAGTTTACTGGAAGAAATTTTGGTGCATTCTTAGAACGCAATTGTCCAGAATTTACTGGTCAGCAGTAATAAAGCTACATGTTATGTTTATCTAGAAGCATGCTAGCATGTGCGAAGTGTATTTTACAGTAGGGTACGCTCTTCAAATGAATATGACCTGCACCTTGGAAGGTCAACTTAAAATTTTCTTAAACTCATCTTGGAAAATAATTCATGAAACTCAGAAAAATGGATGATTTTAATGCCTGGATTAAGTCCGTATTTCAACTTTTAACAGTTCTAGAAAGTGTACTGGTCCCTATGCCATAAAAATATTACACTTGTATGACTATGTTTATCTTTTACCACTAAGATGTTCTACTTTAAGAATTAATGGGTGGTACTCATAAGCACGGTATGCAGCTGGACATAGCTGATGCAAAGTAAAATCCCATGCCAGAGCCCTAGGCAATTCATAAAAAGGAGAGTCCAGCTATGCAATATGTAGGCAAATAATGAATCATGGAAGGCAATGGGTCATACTATCAAATTAACTACATAGTAAACCCTGTACTGTAGCCTGACAGTTATGCTGCAACAAGTTCAAATTACCTGCACCAGCAGTGTAGGACACCTCACAAATATCGTTCTGTTCTTATGTTGTGCACAGCAGAACATGGTTGTGCAACAAGACCTGCAGAAAACCATGTAAGTAAGCATAAAACTATATAAATTTAACATCTGCTGTGCCAGCCCTACATGTACTGTGCACATATACACAGTCGTGCAACCACACACTATGGCTGCCAACCAGTAGTGATGCAATGGAGGTTTCACAAATGGCAGATCCTATAGCAATCCATCATTTCACAAACGTAAAATGTAAGTAAATTAGCTCCATAAACATGGAAAATGAGAAGGCAACTCTTATGAACTACCTATTATCTCATTTATGGAGCAAAGAAATGTCTCAATTTTCTGCAACACTCCATATCCACAACCACAGTCTGGGTGTTCAGTCAGTGTACCTTTGCCACAGGCAGAAATACAAAGGCAAAACTGGACTTACAGCCACTGGCATTCATGAGTAAATATTTAATGACTGCAGAGGCAGGGATTTGGGCCATAGTGTCCAGTGGCAAAGTATTGTGAAAGGACAAACATCAGTGGATTATTTAATTAAGTTAGTGGATGGCAAATGTAAACAGCAATATCACACAAGTGATTTCAGTGGAGCTCTTGAGGAACATGACACAAGGGAATTAAGGGTATCAAAAATACATGCCTTTTGAAGTAAATGTAGCAAAATACTGCATGTACTAAATACTACTAATTCATCAGAAATTTCATATAGGCTCACAACGATGTCAAGATTAACAAATAGATTTATGATTAGACTTGCTTGCAACAAAATACACCCTAGTCAATGTTCTGTGAGAAACCCAAACATTATGGTCTGGACCTAGTTTATATACAATGGATCTCTGTGCGAGATGTGCACAGTTATACAGTCAAAATGTCTACTGTGGCTACACTAGGTTAGGCTTTGAAAGAGAAGCTCCATTTATAATCGTAATATTAAGTATAGAACAAAAAAAAAATCACATTTAAGAACTCATGTCCAGAATGAACTGTATACCACTGCATACATTACTCATCAATTTCCAGGTTCTTAAGCAAAATGGAAATATCTGATCAAAACCAAAAAAAATGTTTTTTAATTCTCTATAGTGGAACTCAGATGAACCTGGAAAATCAGAAACAGGAGACAAACAAAGGAAAGCTGGAGAAGTGGAGGCAATAGACTTCTTTTACAACCTAGGAATAGTGTTGAACACGGTAGTGGACATAAAAGCTTCTTTTCATTCAGAAGCACTAAGTGGCAGCATACTTCCAAAATTGAGAAAATAAATAAATCAGCTTTTCTTATGTATTTAATAAAAATATCAGTAAATGAAATAATGTGTGCTAGTACAATTAGTGTCTTTTTCAAAGGAATACTGAACTTAAAATAATCTTGCTGTGTACCTATGCAGCACTTGGAAATTATGTACTTCATATTTTACATGATCAATGCATGTATTTATTTACTTGACATTTGTTTATCGGGATAGTCCAACTGGGCACAGGCCCATTTTCAGTGCAGGCCCAGGGGGAAAAGTCCCAATAGATACAAGTAACAAAATATATAGGTTGCAATCTTATTCAGTAGTAACATAAACAAAAATAACAGAATTTATACAAAATACATATAAAACGTTATACATAGACATATATAAAAACATTAGTAAGTAAGTACTAGAAAAATATATTACACTATTTCCTTTTTAGATAAAGATACACTACATCAGAATGAAGATAAGTAAATATATATTGGGATGGGATCATCTCAAGATTTAGACAACTGTTCCAAAAGGTTCCCCAAGAAAAAAAAAATCAGCCAAAACAGTATTGTACATGGTGTGCCTATCAACTCCTCCCAGCATTCAGATATACCAGAGATTTGCTTTAGAATTTTGTTTTCTTCCTTAATGGGTGTGATTCTTTTGTCAGAAAAGAGAAAGGATTGGCCACAAATTGCCAAGTTACAAACTCATTCCCAGAGCATATATATCAATATACATTCTATTCGTACAAACGTCTACATAAAATTAATATTTTACATGTCCGTGAATTTGACACTATAAGTTGGATTATTTTTAAACCTAGCATAGTACACGCCCAAGATAACCACCTGTCCCTCTTGTTGCAAAACAGCCCTGAGTTGGGGAACTGTAATACTGCGAAAAAAAATGAATAACAATATTTATACGCTTCCTCTAAATATTGCAAATCACTATGCCGGTCAATCATGTACAACGTAATAACATAAGAATACCAAAAACAAATGCTTCTGTTAAACATATTATTTAGTCTGGTACTAACATGAACACTCATTTGGGCAGAGTGGAAATGAAAGTTTACCCTACAAAAACTCATTACCCTCTTTTTGTATCTGAAAAGACAGTAATACAAATTACTGCAATAATGCTCTTGAATCCAGAATCAAACAGTCTCTGTACTACAGCTCAAAAACAAAACATGTCATATTTTTGTACTACAGCTTCCCATTAAAATGCTAGCAGATAACAAATCTAAAACCTAAAAAAATTACCACTTCTTTTCCGCGATTTCTGTTATAACAACAATAAACCGGAAACGATAACTAATTTGCTTCCTAGGAAGCACAATTCAAATCAGGCGGGTCATGCATGTCTTGTTGACCATTGGCTAATGAGACGCTAAGTCTGTGCGCCTCATTGGATATTAGTAGTACTTTGTAACTGCTGTGAGACGGTTCTTCTGGTACTGGGCTGGTTTGCTGTAAATTATGTAGGTTATTTCAGATTTAGTGTGGGTGGTTTTGTGGGTTATAGGTACGGTATGTTAGTGCTTCAGAATTACCTCTATATTGGCTTGTAATTTTTTTTGCTTGCGGAAAATTTTATTAAATGTTGTATGCGTTTTCATGATATGTATACTCCAAGTCAGGATTGGGAACTGTGGAAATAAAGATGAAATATGTGTGTATGTAATTATTATCTTTTTACGCTATAGAGTCACGCAGAAGTTGAGGACGTAGACTAGATCTAAAACCAGCGCAAGCACAGTTGGTGTAGATGATGCTACACACATGTATGGAGCATGGATGTAATTTTTAGCTCTGTTCCTCTTAATCCCTCCTTAAAACGGTGAGTTTGGGGGGGGGGGGGGGTGGTTATAAGCTTCCTTTTATTTCAGAAAACGTATATTAATTAGCTATTTAATAGTATTTATGGTATAGAAGTGTTGCACCTGATTCAGTGAGAGCTATGATATTGATCTGTGTACTCTTACTGGATGCATGGTAATGGAAAAAAGCTAAGACTTGAGCTTTAGAGTGACTGCTCAAACACAATGAACGTGTTGACATAAAAATGTTTACGTTAACAACGTATGCCAGCTTGTTAAAACCCCAGAATTAACAGTTATCAAAAGCCAAAAAAAAAGTGCAAGGTAATAATATTTCTACATTCTCTTCCTGTTTTTAGATAACGCACCTCTCAACCTCTTAGTGCAAAATAGGAACATATTTTAAATATTGCTCTTATAAACGTAGAAAGTTGCTAGAGTAACAGGGTCTGTGTTAATATACATTTTCTGAAGGCTTTGGAGTCTGAAGCTCAAATGTATGTCATTATTTAGATACTTAAATCCTCAGATCATCCCATTGATTTGCCCGAAAATCACAAATTTTATATGGATCAGAGCGAAATTATGAGGTGAAAATCTGGACAGTTGAGAAGTATGCATTACAGTATATAAATGGGAGAGGTGTCCTTACACCGATTATACATTAAAACTATGTCAGTATCTTTTTCCCTTTCAGAAGCAAACTATTGATGAGCACAGACCAAGCCCTAGCTGACTATTACAAATATGTATGTATGTATATATATATATATATATATATATATATAAATGGAAAGAAATATGCTATTAACCATTATTTAAGACTTTTAAGTTTCAGTACTCATACAATGGTGTTTACTATAATTTTCAATTTCGGGCTTAGAAATAAAAAGGGACTTTTGCGATCAAAATTATGACTATAGTTATTGTGATCCTGCCCAAGGATGTTGCAGCTCTTAAGTACGTACTACCTAATTTATGCTTTGTGAGGGGAAATGTTAGTTTAGTACCATCCTCAAAGACTGCCATGGCAATCTGTTTAACACTTTATTAGGCACAAGTAAAGTATGGAAAAGCATAGCAATATTTTCAGTTAGGTATTATAAGGTTATTGCTTGGTTAAAACCCATTCAAGGAAACAGGGCTTGAATAAAGCATAGTGTTTAATATTGTAGAAGTAGCCATACACCAATAAAAGTATTTAACAGCATTTGCTGATTTTATATCTTATAATGGTCACAGACTGTTAAAAGCATCTAACAGCATATTAATTAATCTCATGAGAATACTATCTGTCCTGCATACATGAGCCATTAGCTAAATGTCTAAACTGCTTTTCTTGTGTCACATGCCAAACTCTATCTTTACACTTCTGTGAAGTATCTAACATACAATTAGGTACGTTATAATTGTCACTAAATACATAAGGCCTTAGAAATGTATCTGCACCATTTGTATATCCTCATAATATGTCATTCAAAATAAGCAGCTTCTCTATATTTTTTTTCTGTAGCTGGTGTAGTGTACCTTTAAGAAAGCAGGAGAAAAACTAATGCTGCTGTATGGGCCCTATGCATTCTGACACGTTTTATTGGTTTGGTTCCCTCATGGCTGGACATAAAACAGCAAAAGGAGTAGCAAGGACATTATGAATCTGCATTAATTATGATTATTATTGAGCATGTTTTTAATAAATGTGCATTGATTAATCAGAGATTTGCATTTAAGTTTTAAAATATATGTGATAGACATTTGTTGCAAAGCTAAGCTGCAGCATGTGCTCATTTCCACCCAATGCTTGTGTATCAAGAGGGTGCTTAAAAAGAGGGAGTAACCATGCTTTGCAGGAACATGTTTTATACACTGTCTAGCAGATTTGAGAAGTTGGTATGTGAAAATGAACTGAGAAAATAGCCATATGTTATTTGCAGATATTTCAGACAAGTCAGGAAACTAGCTATTTTTGCAATATCAGTTTGACAGTTTTAAATTTCCAGAAAATACTGCATGCTCACTGCTCTATATATAAGACAGGGCAGTGGCATGGTTTGCTGACCTACATTACATGTCTCAGAACTAGAGTTTGATAACCAGTGCCTAAGTTCAGTTCATGCATGAGGATTTAAGTCACTTGCTTTATCCTGATTTGATTAATTGATGCTTCAAGATTAGAGTTGCCAAATTGATCCCGACTTGATTTGATTATATTGCTTGATTCAGAGAGTGTCTTGGTCAAGAAGAGTTGCAACTGTACCAAGAAGGAAGGTCCCTCAATTAGTGTGCAAGTTGATTAAGCTGATGATTTTTGTGACGGATTTTTACCACATTTAGGTGCAGCTTGTTGTATCATCTCCTTCTTCCATCTGTATCGTGGATAACCACTTAACCTCAGTACCAGAATAGGAGCCCAGCACAAATTGCTTCTAGGATCAAGACAGGATGAATAAAACTGCTGTCATTGCTTGTATTTGGGGGGGGGATAACAATTTCATCTGATAGTAGTACTGAGCTCCCCATGGCTTCTGTGAGATTCTGTAATGAAAATGTTAAGTGAAATGTCTCATTTAAAAGTTTTAGCAGATTTAAAATTAGATGAGCAAGTAAAAAGTTAAAGCTGGACCATGTTCATTTGGATGACTGTTTTTGACAGCATTATCATAGTGCAATCATACAATTAGTAATCTCTTACATCAAGGTAGTAAAAAAAAAATAAAATATAAAGAGCATATACATTAATAGTGTCTAGACATAGATGCCTTAGAGAAGGCATTGAGGAAGCAGAAAACAGATCAGTCAGAATGATTCAACCATATATGCAAAGGGCTAGGAAAACCTCCTTCACAGGCTAGAGTGGTGCACTAATGTCTATATGAATCCAACCATATGGAATGGTGACTGTTCTTCGGTATCTGATGAGTGTAAACTGTGTGATTTACAAGCTGTACCAATAGCAGAGGCACACAGCCTGTGATAGAGAAGAAGAGTGTTATGCTGAAAATGAGAGACTGTCACAAAAGTGGAAAGAAATTATATATAGTCAGACAGGACTTTTAAATCTGATTCAAACTTGCAAGCAGAAACCAGAGGAAATGGTTTTAACTGTGTTTCACTGGGTTTGGGACTCTCGAGGTAAAGCAGTAAAACTGAGTGGATGAGAGAGATGATATGCACAGAGTATTTGCGTGGTGTTTGACTCGCACTTAAAGCATATTATTACTGTAGTAGACAAACACAGTCTGACATTTCAAAATGATGGGGTAAAAAACACAGGCAAAACCACTTTTGGAGATTGTATACCAGTGTGGATCACAGCTGTGATTGCTGTCTTGGGAAAAGATAGCTTGAAAGAAAGAAAAAACATAGTAGTACTTTCCTTGCAGCTCTACTCTGCCCACACAGTCAAAGCAGTAGTTCACTGTAAAGCTATGAAGGAACAAATTTCTACCTCCCTACTTAAGACAATTGTAAGCAATAAGCAAACATAACTCCCTATAGGGCATATTAAAACATCAGATTCAATGCACAAACTGTTGCACATGTGCAAAACTGAACCAGATGTGAGTCAGCTCAATGGTTCCATGCCAGAAAAAAAATGGATAATAGCAAATAACCATGCATTTGTATTGTTGTCCCATTGTTTGTAGTTGCTGTTCCAGATAGCCTGACTATTAAAAAAAAAATCATCTTCAGTTGCTAAACTGTATTATTTGATCCGGGACTTGATAAATGCATTTTTCACCATTCAAGCAGCCAAGGAGAGTAAAGCTCAATTTGCATTCACTTGAGATGGCAGGCAGTATACTTTCTGGGTGTTGTCTTAAAGTTATTTGCAGAGTCTCATACTGTACTACTGACAAGAGATTTAGAGTCCCTTTATTTAGTTGCAGTTTATTTCATCACATGAATGACATTGTGATAACAAGGAAGCAACCTGATGTGAACATTGATTTGCAGATTGTAATTTCTAGAGCACAAGATTATTCTTTCTTCATTATTACTTTCAAGTCCATGCTGAATTGAAATATAAAATGTAGACATTACCCCTACTTGCTACATGTTTTGTAAGAAAATCCTGAAGACTTCTGCATTATATAAAAAGTGCATTTCCATGAAATGCCACCTGCAGGCCTTATTTTCATTGGAAGAATAACACCACTGAGGCTATTTTGCTTTCAGTAGTTTTATATGCCATGGGAAGTAAATAAACTGTGTTTAATAGAGTAGGACGTGTAATAAGATAACCCAAAAGTTATAAAACAGTTAAAAATGCTAGAGTTATTCAGTGCATAAAATAATTGTAAAAAGATAAATGTTGACATAACAGGTGTTAATTTTAAACTGAATCAGCAAAAGAAGATAATGAGTTACTGAACAGTGTAGAATAAAATATGTTCCAGGATAAGTTAAATTGTGTTTATTTAATTTTAATTTAAACTCAGCATTGCAACTGTTATCTGACCATGATCCAAAGTAGGACAAAGAGCAGTTAATAGCATTACAACTCAAATACCAGTGTGCAGATAGTTACTTATCAGTGTTTTCTTATATTAAACTACAAAATATATCCATTATTAATTTTTGTTTTAGCAAACATGCCAGACTGAATATATAAATGAAAATTAATAATTATAGCATGGAATCAGTGTTGGGCAAATTGTACACATTTAAAGGGACAGCTTTAATTCAGCCAGACTTTCAGCAAGTTAACTTGACAAGGACAAATTGTGTTGCACCCACTGAACAAGATTTTTGAGGTATGCACACACAACTATGTAATTAAAAGAAAGATATTGTTATTAAGCTTGCTTATGAGATTCAGAAAACAGTCATTTCCCGTGGGTAAAATAATGTTAGTATCATTGCATTGTTTATTATTTATACCGGTTTAATTTTTTCCTGCATTTTGCCTTGTTTGTATTATATCATGCTTAAAAAGTGCACATAGTTGGTTAAAAACATGCATTTCATTTGGCTCCATGCCCAACATGAGTTAACCTAATCTGGGGTCAGATGTACGGGGCTCATGCATCCTGTCCAATTTTATTGGTTCATTTCCCTCATGGTTGGACATGAAACAGCAACGTGTAAGTAGCAAAGACATAAGAAGATGACTCTGCATTAATTGGATAGATATGCTTGTTAGCTTAGTACAATATGATTGAGTGAGCATGTTATTAATAATCCTGCATTAATTAATCAGAGTTTTGCATTTAAATTATGAAGTATACATGACAAACATGTTTCTTTTCAACTCAGTGCCTTTGTAGCAAGAGTGTGCTTAAAAGCGTGAAGTAGCCATGTTTCGCCGGGACCATTCTTAGACACTAACAGATTTGGGAAACTACTACGTAAAAATGAAGAGAAAAAAATAGCGTAATATTGTGTTCAAAACCTTCACCCCTTTCTTACTTGTCTCAGGATGCTAGTTTAATAGCCAGTGCTTGAGTTCCTTTCATGCATCAAGATTTAAGTTTCTCACTTTATCTTAATTTGATTGATTAATGCATCGAGGTTCAAGTTGCCACCTTGATTCTTATTTGAATTGATTGATTCAGAGACTATCTTGGCCAAGCAGAGCTGCAACTGTACCAAGAAAAAATGTCCCTCTGTATCATGTACAACATGATCACACTGATGATTTTTATAAGTAAGTGAGCTTATTTTATTTATTCATTTATGATTAAACTGCTTTTAGCTTCAGCTTGGTTAGACTGATATCTTACACAATTACACAGCAATAAGTAAATGAAGTTCAAAAGATGCTTAAATTAGGAGTAATAGAAAAGTCACAGTGTGAATGGAGCTAGACAATAGTACTCATTCCTAAACCTGATGGAAACATTAAATTCCATAATGATTAAAACTGAAAATCATTTTGAGGTTTGATAGCTTTCCCATACGTAGAACTGTCAAAATGATGGAGAACCTAAGAAAGCATGATACTTGACAAAGATTTGGCAAAAAGGTGCTGTGTTTTGTGCTCTGCTAAAGGGAAAAATACAGCTTTTGTAACCCCTAAATATTTATTTCATTATACAGTGTTGGTAATTGGCCTACATGAAGCCCCAATCACCTTTGAGAGACTAGTGGGTAAAATATTGAAGCCACTGTAGAGCTATGCTGCTGCCATTAAGAAGACTGTAAGTTTATCTTACCAAAAGTGCAGGTTATTTTAAAATCTAAAACAGGAAGTATATAAACACAATGGCAGATACATGTTTGCATACTTAACAGGCAGAGGGCTGGTAAGACCACAGCTAGAGAAAATACAGTCTATAAATCTGACTTATGCCTGCCACTTAAACACAGCTGAATATTTTCCTTGAAGTAACTAAGTACTACAGAAGAGTTGCAGAAAGGAATACTGTTAAAGGGTAATGGCCTCTTGTGATAGAGAGAGCATTTAATAAACTGTAAAGAATGTTATGTTCTGAACCAGTATTACCGATTCCTGATTTTACTATGGAATCTGGTTTGTACATAGGTGCATGTATTATCCTAGGGTATTCACTGTGGAGAGCACCTAGTGGGCCACATTAATCAAAAGTTAAGCAATGCTGGGAAAATACTCAACCATCAATGATAATGCTTAGCTGTGATGTGGGCCTTTTCTGTACTGAACTATTACCATGTAGGCAAACATTTTAACCTAGTGCAGATCATTCCTAAGGACAATAGCTGAGTAAACAACAAGATGGCAAAACATAGTTGTGCTGCTAAGCATTATCACACCACCCCTTTCAATATATTGTCATTCATAGACCCTGACTAACTAATAAGAATGCTGATGGATTACCTAGGTCCTACAACTCATGTATGAGTGCAAAACAACAGTCTTGTGCTGTGGGGTTAGTTATATCTTGCCTGTAAAAAATGTGTCTTCAAGTTCACACAACAGTTATCCCTTTTTTTACTTAGAAAAAGAAGGAACCAATTACCTAATTAGTGGTATACAACTTCAAGAGAAAAATTGCACAGGACACTAAGGATAATCATAAGGCTTTCTTTAGTTATGTTAGGAACCTGGGTGGTAATTCCCAGATATGCTCAGAATTAGTCCAAAATGACAAAAAATACACCAAACCCACAGACATTGCCAACATCCTAGCTGACAGGTTCAGCACAAACTTCTACCCACCCCACCAAAAGGGCAAATATCTATCCCAGCAGAGTGTTGCCCCTGACATCTCAGATGCTCAGGTAAGAGCCGCCCTCTCCAAAGCAAAAAACACAGCATCAATGGGACCAGACGGTGTCCTGGGCTGCGTCCTACATGAACTCCAAGAAGAGCTAAACCCAAACATAAAACTACTGTTCAGTCTCAGCCTTACTACAGGATATGTGCCCAAAGAGTGGCGTACAGCAACAGTGATCCCTCTCCATAAAGGTGGTGCCTCAACGGATCCTGGAAACTATCGCCCCATAAGCCTGACTAGCTTGGTCTGCAAAGCTATGGAAAGGATCATCATGGACCTCATAAATAAAGATATTGGGGACCTACAGACACTGGATCCTACCCAGTTCGGCTTTGTTAAGGGCAGATCCTGCCTCAACCTGGCAGTCACCAAAGGCCATTGACGAGGGGAAGGTGGTCCACACAGCCTACCTGGACCTCGCAAAAGCCTTCGATACAATACCCCACTCGGGCATTATAGATAAGCTCACCAGCTTAAATATAAACCCCTATGTCACTAGATGGATTGCAAACTGGCTCAAGGACAGAACCCACATGGTTAGAATTGCTGGAGCCATGTCAGACTCCAAACCAGTTACAAGTGGTGTCCCACAAGGCTCAGTCCTGGGACCTCTCTTGTTCGATATATATTTCTCGGAGGTACAGGCCAACACGGAAGGACTGTGGCTGACCAAGTTTGCAGATGACTGCAAACCGGGCCATAATCGACTCTCCAGCCAACACAAGCATCCTCCAAAAGGGCCTCATAGAAACAGACAACTGGTGCCAGAGCCATGGCCTCAAGCTAAATGCCAAAAGTGTATAGTCATCCCTTTGGCAAAAACAAAGTGCCCACAAATTACCACATAGGTGGTAATCCATTAAGTACAGAAGAAGTAATTAGGGACCTGGGGACCCAAGTTGATAGCAATCTCTCATTTGACAACCACGTGGCCAAAGTGGTTAGAAAAACATTTTATATAGCCCACCTAATCATGAAGGGATTCACATCTAGATCAGGGGAGGTCATCGTGCCTCTTTACTCATCCCTCATCAGGCCCATAATTGAGTACAATGCCCCTTTTGGGATGTACCTTACCAGACACCTGCAGCAACTGGAAAGACCCCTAAAGTACCTCACCAAGAGGATCAAAGGGCTCAAACAGATGCCATATGCTGCCCGGTTAAAGAAACTCCAGATCTACTCAGTGACATACCGCCTGTTCAGAGGCGATTTGTGCCTGACGTATAAAGCCATGTCCAACCCGGAATTAATGGACATGCTGCACCTCAGAAAATCCAAATCCCATCGAGCTACGCGCTCGAGAGACTTGAACCTCAGCACTGAAATAAATAGGACATGCTGGAGGGACAGATTCATAACCCAGAGGCTCCCTTCACTCTGGAATAAAATCCCAGTCCAGGTTAGGCAGAGTCCCTCATTGACTCTCTTCAAGAGGAATCTTGATGAGTGGATGGGAGATCGTAGGTTTACCCCAGGTATCACTTCTGTGTCACTGTTAGACAGAGGCACAGTATACTAACCTCGAAAAAGGGCATAGCAAAATAAATTTAAAATGGGTGGCGAAAGCCAAACACATTCTGGCTAGGCTTATAAATGCCCTAGGGCAGATAACCTAGTATGAACCTATGAATAAAAGGCTGCAGCTTGGAAGACAAAGGTTAGAAAGGTGGCTCCTCAATCAGGAGGATCATGGTGGGGCAGAACGGGTTTTGCCCAAAGATATGTGATCCCTGGAATTAGATGGTCCAGTAAGGACCTGTTCTGGATGGGATCTGAGAAAGATCAGGCAAAAACATTTTGGGAAATTGAATGAAGGACTAGACAAGACCTGCAACCATGACCTTTACTTTTACAGCCTGGTTGCTGGAAGGGCTGTGTGAAGTAAACTTGGTATGGTCTGTATGGACGGTGACCCTCACACAAAAGGTTTTTAGGTGTATGCTAGGCTAATGACTGCTGGGGCCTTTATAAGTCTAGCCATCCGAGTCAAAAGTATATCACAATTTTTTGTGCCATAGTGGTTGGTTTTAGAGGTGCATGTTAAGTTAGGGCCTGATTTAGTGACTGCCCCAGTCCATCAGAGACATGGATGAATTTCTGATTTTCCATCCACTGGTCCAGGTTATACTTGAATAGGGTTAGGGAAGAGCTCAGCTTCACATAAATCAGAAGAATGTTTTAGAGAACTGGATATGTACCTGTCCCTCCAACATGTCTTATTTAGGTCGTAAGAAAAGTTTAAGTCCTTAGCCCTAATGGTTCTGCTGCTGTACATTTTGCGGGTATGCAAAAGATCCATCACAGCAATATTCAAGGATGCCTTGTATACCAGCCATAGGTCAACTCTCAGCAGTCTGTAGGAACAAGATTATAGAAATAGGACTTTGAGTCGATCTGCATAGGACATGGTGTATATGCCCTGTATTCTTTTTGTGAGGAACCTCTGTGGACATTCTGGCTGCTGAATGCGCCTGGTCAGATACACACTGAAGGGGGCATTGTACTCCCCGATGTGTCTGGGGAGGGCCAAATACAGAGGTGCGATAACTTGCTAGGGCCTAGATGCTATGCCCTTATAAGTTGTGCAACATAGAATGATTTTCTTACTACTATGGACACATGTTAGTCAAAAGCTAGGTCATTGTCTACATACGTTCCCAAATCCAGGACTACTGGGTCTACTCTTGGGTGTTTTTTTATCAACAAGGCAGTTTCCCAGGGTGGCTGACTTCCCAAAAGGTACTATTATGCATTTGCATGCATGGCTTTAGTAGCAGTCATCTGTCTGTATTAGACCTTCCCATAAGACATTAGTGTCTGGGGCATTCAATGAATGCGAGGAGTTTTTTGAGCAAATTTACGAAATACATTGTCACTTCAGTGCAATTGTTTAGCACTTTATTAGAAATTTTACTTGAAAACAACATTTTCTTCTTCAACAATAACTATTTTCAACAAAAAAGAGGAGTAGCTATGGGGTCAACTGTTGCCCCTGTGTATGCTAACCTCGTTCTTGGGTGGTGGGAGAGAGAGATATTTCCCAAAGTACAAGAACATCATCTACAAAAAGTTTGTGGACGACAAGATGTTTAGCTTTATTTTGGGAGGGAACGTTGATGTAACTATCTTGGTTGATAATCTAAATAGGATTTTGTCATTTTTTAGATTTATTGTATGAGTATCAGGACATGACATCTATTTTCTAGATGTCAGATTAAAATGGAATTTGGGCAAAAAGAACTTCGAAAGTGAGATACACAGAAAAAATACATTTTCTAATAGTTGCCTTTACTTTAGTAGCAATCATCTCTACCACATAAAAAGAAACATCCCAAGGGGACAATTTATTAGGGCATTCCATATGACCAGTTAATGATGAGGTAAAATGTATTACTGGTCTCTTTGTAAATCAAGGTTATAGCCCTGATTCCCTAGAGAATATAAGCACAAGAGGTTTGGAAAAAAGAGGTATGCAGCCTTCAAACCCATCCTTCTTGATGGAATAGTAAGTAAGAAATCTCACAATTATGGAGAGGGGGCCTACATCAATAGTTTCAACACAAAATGTATCCCCCGTTGTGCACTTGACATGTCAGTGGATACTCCTGTCATTAGAAACATAAATAAAACCAACTGGAAAGTAATTAGTGGAAACAAGGACTTGTTTGATGTTTTTGGTGAACAACATTTGCTTGTACACAAAAAGGATGTTAGTTTCAAACACTTGTTATAAAAAAAATGAACCAAAAACCATCCACCTAATGCTAACAAAGATAGGGGAACTTACAAGTGCAACGGGTGTTCAGTTTGTAGATTTATTTATGAAGGTTCATGTATAGTTTTGCCACATTTACTATATACTGTTAAGATCTTAGGAAGATTTCATTGTGGTTCTGTGGGAGTCATATATATTGGAGTCTGCTCAGGATGCAGCTGTTTTTATGTTGGTATGATCACCAGGTGTATCAAAGATAGGATAGAAGAAAACCTGTATGCCAATAAGACTCAGGATAGCAACAGTGTTTTGTTTAAACATACTGTTACATGCAAGAAATTAAAAAAGTTTTGTTTTGCTGTATTAGAACAAGTTAATTCCTGACAGGAGGAGTGTGGATTTTCAAAAACTAGGTAGAGAAGAAAGGGGTTCAATGGCAAATAAAGTTGAAAGCAGATTCTCTACCTGGTCTAAATGAGCACATTAACATTAAATGTTTTTTAAGAGACAGAAAACTAAATGGACACAAAACAGTTAATCATTAAAAGAGGGCAAAACCAATTATGTTGTCATAATTGGACAAATGCTATCTGTTGTTGCACAAGACTTTTTGTATAAAGAGTGCTGGTTTTATTTTAATTTTGTAAATTTTCTGAAAAAGTTTAACGAAAGCTGTGGTTCAATAGTGCTTCTAGTGGTCCCATAAAGTCAAATTGCAGGCTATTTAGGAGACATCCTGAGATATTATTGGGGCCTGTTATAGCTGTGTTCTTGGCCTTCAAAAGCAGATCTAATACCTGCTGTCTGTTGATAGAGGGATAATGTTTATTGGTATTTCCTGGGGTGCACTGGTGGATAAGGGGTAAAGTTGGAGCTGAATTTATCTTCCAGTAGATTTGCTATATCTTCTGGCTCCATGAATGTGGTTCTATTTACAACCAGCTCAGCACATTGTAGTGTGCTGCCTTTGAGTTTTCTGACATAGCTGAAGAAGGCCTTATTGGTTGTCCTTGGCCCAGGAAACCATCCTTACCTCAAAATTGGCTTTGTTATATTAATTAATCCTCTTAGTTGTCTGTTCAGCTTGATGAGAGAGAGTTTTTATCATTTTGGGCACTTCCTAATTTTAGCTATACCTTTTTTCCTTTTGCTGTACAAACTATTTAATTTTGGATTCTACCAGAGTGGTTTGTTTTGGGCTTACTTCTGGTATGCACAGCAACCTCTTATGCAATTACTGACTTGTACAGAGCCTTTGTGAACAATTCTGGATGGACTGTTGTGTTGTTTGGACTAGGAGGGACTTGAAATTTTGAAAGGTTATCACTTAATAAAAGACAATTTGCCTTGGAATTGTTCCTGTTACATGGTTTAAAGAGGTTACCAAATTTTTATTTCAAAGATGACAGTTTTATGGTCTGACCTTACAGAGGGGATACAGCACAGGGAGAGAGGAGGGTGCAGCACTCTTACACTCAGGCAAAGCCCCCCACTGCTCACCTCAGTAATGCATGCTAACCTTAATTCTGCACCCGCCACACCCCTAACTCCACACTGTACCTTAAACAAAAACTTCTCATAACACTGCCACTATTCAGACAAATTGGAGGTTAGTGTAAAGATTGGGAAAGGAGTTTTTTTCCCTTTTTCCATCCTTCATGGGTTCATTTTTATTTATTTATTGACATTTGTTTTCTGGGAAAGTCCACTGGGCCAAGAGGAAGCCCGGGGAGAAAAGCTCCATTACAATGAAAAATAAATATAACAGTATAAAATACAGGTTTATGGGGTATAATAATATGAACAGCAAAAAAAAAAAAAAGGCAGAGAGACAAACAGGGTCTCCATACAGCTTTGCAAAGTATAATAATATAATCCACAAAATAAAAGAGATCTAAATTAACCAAAGGAGCACATTAAGAATGGGTATAATACACCAAAGCAGGTAGGTTCATTGTTATGTATGGTTGATCTTATTTTTGTCTATGTGTTTTGTTTGACATTAAGTAAGTTTGATTATATATAAGGGAATCATTTATTTGTGTGTGTGTGTGTTTGTAATATATGCACATGCACACACGTTTGTATTTAACTAGTTAGGTGGACTGGTCAGGCAACCCTTTTGAATCACAACATGAGCTTAAAAGGGAAAAACAGTGAAATATAGACTGCAAGTAGAAACAACAAACAATGAAAATAAGAAATTTCAAATGGAAATGCTGCAAAGGGTCATAACAATTACAATTTAGCCAAGTAAATTGTAAAGTCGGTTGATAAAATGTACATAGCATGCAGTCAACACACTTAAAATAACACAATATATATGACAAAATGAACAGCATCAGAACAACTAGTTCCAAGAATTTACATTTTGCTTGTAATATAAATAAGACATGCTGGTGAGACAGATATATGTCTCAGAGGATACACATGTTCTGGAACAGGCTCCCCTATCCATGTGAAGCAGGGTCCATCCCTAACCCTATTTAAGTATAACCTTGACCAATGTATGGAAAATTGGAAATTCACCCCAGGTCTGGCCCCCTGTGTCTCTGATAGACAGAGGCAGACAGTAATGTCCAAACTAATATAGCCTCCCACATATCCTCTAGAATCTTCCTAACTACATACCACCTCATAATAAACTCCTATGATACATATAGACATAAATTGGGTTGGATTGCATGTTAGGCTTATAAAGGCCCTGGCAGTCATTAGCCTAATATTTATATATGAACCTATTTATCTACACAAAATTAATCAGCTTTAATATCCCACACGTTGCATGCAAGCGCGGTTATATACTAAAAAGCTATTCCTGTAACATTTTTGTTTTTGAATAAATCAGTCGGATAGGCTGCATATGTAATCCTTCTTCATGCGTGTTGGGTATTTTCTTTAATGTTAGCCCTTCTACTTCTTATCTCTGTAATAGTTCCATGATGCATTAGTGTAAACTACCTTTTTTGGTTTAGTTTTGAAGCATTTTACAGCTCATTCAGTTCTGATCTTAATGATTCTATGTAGCTGGTTCAGTTTTTCAAAAGGTTTTCTTCCTTACTGCCTACCCAGACCAAAGCCCTTTTAGATGGATTGATTCATTTTGATGTTTCCTTGTCAAGTAGGGCTGCTTTCTGGCAGTGAATAATGTTTCTGGGTAAGGCAGTATGTAGTTTAATCATTTTGAGCATCAGCATGCTCAGTAGAAGATTTCTATTTTTGGTACCAGTATAACTTTTGAAATAAATCACAATGGTGAGTATAAGGTCATTTTAAAAATACAAAGTGATAAACTTAGTTTTCAGTCACTTATATTAGATTTGAGTTAGCAAAGGCATGGAAGACAGACAGGGGGAGGGCAGATCTGAGTTTGAGTACAAGCACACAAGTGCATTCCTGGTGAGCAGTTGGAGATAGCAAATGTATTTTGTAGCTTTTTAAATTGGGATTGCATGTTACTAATTATTATTTCTGTATTTATTTATTTTATTTATCTGTCCTTTGTTGATGGGATTAGTCCCACTCAGCTAGAAGCCTGTTTTCATGGGAGACATGAAGTGGTATTTATATTACTAGGGGAAATTTGTGTAGGGCATCAGGGAACTTCTCCTAATCATCAAACTATACTCAGAAACAGTCTGGTGTGAGTATATACACACATCCCATTCCTGGCACAGTGACAACTGAGAAGACAGAGCACAAGATGGAGGCAATGCCTGTAAGAGCAGAGGCAAAAGACATCTCTATAATCAAAGTAGAAAATGATTTGGAAGAGTCAGAGACTGCTTACCAAAAGGAATGATTCAAGCCGACAGATAATGTAGAGAAAGCAGATTGTATTATTACAACTCTTTTGTCAGGAAGGTTACGGGATAATATACTTAAAATGATAGATCAGAGTGAGGCAGAAAACATCTCATGGGGCGATATAATGGATAAAATGCAGGGAGAATAAGCTGACTATTGTTATGAAGAAATAATCGCCTAAAAGAAAAAAAAAAAACATGCATAGACAATTGCCATTCAAAACCGAGAACAAAAGGAGAAGAAGAAAAAAGAAATCAAAAGAAGGTATGCTGTAAGGATTAAAAGTAAAAGGAACATGGAAATGGACATATATGAGGTATGGGACACAGCTATTCTTCCACTGGGTACCAAAACATATGAGGTAAGAGCCTTTATTTTGATAAATAAAGAGCCATTTTGTGACATTACTTTTGAGACTGCACAAAGTATGGACACTTTTTTTTTTTTGTGAAAATGTCAAAAGACAGAATAATAACCCGTGGAATGAATATGTAGTTAAAACTTTTTTTCTGAGAAACAAAAAGAAAATACACATACAATTCAGGACAGAAATTGAAAGCGAGACTTTAAAAAATAAATTTAAAGAGTATCTGTAAAGAAGTGATGGACACTTCTACAGTGTTACATAACAGATGATTATGGACTGGGAAATGCGACTGTAATGTTGTTTGAAAATAAAAAAAAGTATAAAACATTACATAGCCAAGCATTATAAATGTTGAATGTAATAAGGGTTACTTATGGTAAGCATAGCAACCTGTATGCAATTATTGACTTGTACAGAGCCTCTGTGAAGAATTCTGCGTAGGCTGTTGTGTTGTTTGGGGACAACCAAGAACATGTTTTTGTGGTGGAGAAGGACACTTGGTGAACAATTGTGACAAAAAGAAATGTCATATACGTGGGAAAACAGGGCGTGATGTGAAAAAATTGGAATCTGAATGTTTTAAATGTAAAAAACTGGACATATAAGGATGAATTGTAAATAAAATAATAATGAAACAGATAATGAAAATAAAGTGCAGTGCAAAGAACAAAGTGAAGAAGAAATAAAATTAGTAATGGAAAATAATTTAAAAAAGAAGATAGCAGCATAAAAGAGGAAGAGAAGAAAATAGAAATAGATTCAGAAGTCAGTGATGAAGAAGATATATGTTGGAAAGTAATAAAAGGTAAAAAAATCTATTGGTAAAAGAAAAGGGAAATTTAAAAGAAAGAAATGGAATGGATGAAGAACAGTATATTAAAAATAACAACAATGATAAGAAGATGATTCCTATTAAATTAAGGAAGAAAGAAACCAATAGTTTAAAGATTTTTTTTCAATATGTCTCAGTATAAAATATATAAAGATAAAAAGAGGGATAATGATTCTAGAAAAGTGTAAAAATGTGATTTAGATATAATTATTTTAGAAGATACACGATTTTTAACAAAAGAAGAAAGACTACAAACAGAAAAAAATATTGAATGGAAAGATAATATCAAATGTTGGTAATGAATATACCAGATCGGTCGAGGCCCGGGTTAACAATGACCACCACCAGTACTGTTAGTCAACAGGGTGCTGGTGGAAATTGGGCTACTGTTGGACGAAGGAGAAGAGGAGGGCGAAGGCATGCCCAAAGGCAGGAAGAGAGGAGGAAGGTTAGGAGTGTAGCAGTGAGGGTAGGAACTTTGAATGTTGGCAGTATGACTGGTATAGGAAGAGAGCTAGCTGATATGATGGAGAGAAGGAAGGTTGATATATTGTACATGCAAGAGACCAGATGGAAGGGAAGTAAGGCCAGGTGGTTAGGAAACGGGTTCATATTGTTTTATCATGGTGTGGATGGCAGGAGAAATGGGGTAGGGGTTATACTAAAGGAACAATATGCCAAGAGTGTTTTAGACGTGAAGAGAGTGTCTGACAGAGTGATGTTTATGAAGCTCGAAATTGATGGTGTGATGATTACTGTTGTTAGTGCATATGCTTCACAAGTTGGGTGTGCGATGGATGAGAAAGAGAAATTTTGGAGTGAGTTGGATGAAGTTGTGGTGAGTGTACCCAAGGGTGAGAGACTAGTTATTGGAGTGGACTTTAATGGGTATGTTGGTGAAGTGAACAGAGGAGATGAGGAAGTTATGGGTAGGTATGGTGTTAAGGAGAGGAATGCAGAAGGTCAGATGATTGTGGATTTTGTAAAAAGGATGGACATGACTGTGGTGAATACGTATTTTAAGAAGAGGGAGGAGCATACGGTGATGTATAAGAGTGGAGAAAGATGCACACAGGTGGATTATATCCTATGTAGGAGGGCCAGTCTGAAGGAGATTGGAGACTGTAAAGTGGTGGCAGGGGAAAGTGTAGTTAAGCAGCATATAATGGTGGTCTGTAGGATGGCGTTGATGATCAAGAAGAGGAGGAGGAGTGTGAAAGCAGTGCCAAGGATTAAATGCTGGAAGTTAATAAAGGGTGATTGTGAAGTGGAGTTTAGGGAAGAGTTAAGACAGGCACTGGAAGGCAGTGGAGAGTTACCGAATAGCTGGGTAACTACAGCAGAACTAGTAAGGGAGACTGCTAGAAAGGTGCTTGGTGTGACATCTGGACAGAGGAAGGAGGACAAGGAGACCTGGTGGTGGAATGAGGAAGTACAGGAGAGTATACAGAGGAAGAGGCTGGCGAAGAAGAAGTGGGATTGTCAAAGAGATGAAGAAAGTAGACATGAGTATAAGGAGATGAGGCGCATGGCAAAGAGAGAGGTGGCGAAAGCTAAGGATAAGGAGTATGGAGAGTTGTATGAGAGATTGGACACTAAAAAGGGAGAAAAGGACCTGTACCGATTGGCTAGACAGAGGGACAGAGCTGGGAAAGATGTGCAGCAAGTAAGGGTGATAAAGGATAGTGAGGGAAAGGTACTCACAAGAGAGGAGAGTGTGTTGAGTAGATGGAAAGAGTATTTTGAGAGGCTGATGAATGAAGAGAATGAGAGAGAGAGAAAAGGTTGGATGATGGGGGGATAGTGAATTAGGAAGTGAAACAAATTAGCAAGGAGGAAGTAAGGACAGCTATGAAGAGGATGAAGAATGGAAAGGCTGTTGGCCCAGATGATATACCAAGGAAGCATGTAGGTGCTTAGGAGAAATGGCAGTGGAATTTGTAACTAGATTGTTTAATGAAATTTTGGAAAGTCAGAGGATGCCTAAGGAGTGGAGAAAAAGTGTTTTGGTACCTATCTTTAAGAATAAGGGTGATGTGCAGAGCTGCAGTAACTACAGAGGGATAAAATTGATCAGTCACAGCTTGAAGTTATGGGAAAGAGTAGTAGAAGCTAGGTTAAGAAGGGAGGTGATGATTAGTGATCAGCAGTATGGTTTAATGCCAGGAAAGAGCACTACAGATGCAATGTCTGCTCTGAGAGTGTTATTGGAGAAATACAGAGAAGGTCAGAAGGAGTTGCATTGTGTCTTTGTAGACTTGGAGAAAGCATATGACAGGGTGCCTAGAGAAGAGTTGTGGTACTGTATGAGGAAGTCGGGAGTGGCAGAGAAGTATGTAAGAGTGGTACAGGATATGTACGAGGGTAGTGTGACAGTGGTGAGGACTGCAGTGGGAGTGACAGATCCATTTAAGGTGGAGGTGGGATTACATCAAGGATCAGCTCTGAGTCCTTTCTTATTTGCAGTGGTGATGGACAGGTTGACAGATGAGATCAGACAGGAGGTCCCGTGGACTATGATGTTTGCAGATGACATTGTGATCTGTAGTGAGAGTAGGAATCAGGTTGAAGAGACTCTGGAGAGGTGAAGATATGCTCTAGAGAGCAGAGGAATGAAGGTCAGCAGGGCTAAGACAGAATATATGTGTGTAAATGAGAGGAAGGGTAGAGGAATGGTGAGGATGCAGGGAGTAGAGTTGGTAAAGGTGGACGAGTTTAAGTACTTGGGATCAACAGTTCATAGTAATGGTGAATGTGGAAGAAAGATGAAGAAGAGAGTACAGGCAGGTTGGAATGGGTGGAGAAGAGTGTCAGGAGTGATTTGTGACAGACGGGTACCAGCAAGAGTGAAAGGGAAGGTCTACAAGAGGGAAGTGAGACCAGCTGTGTTATATGGGTTGGAGACGGTGGCATTGACAAAAAGGCAGGAGTCAGAGCTGGCTGTGGCAGAGTTAAAGATGTTAAGATTTGCACTCGGTGTGACTAGGATGGATAGGATTAGGAATCAGTATATTAGAGGGTCAGCTCATGTTGGACAGTTTGGAGACAAAGCAAGAGAGACGAGATTGCGTTGGTTTGGACATGTGCTGAGGAGGGATGATGGGTATATTGGGAAAAAGATGCTAAGGATGGAGCTTCCAGGTAAGAGGAAAAGAGGAAGGCCTAAGATAAGGTTTATGGACGTGGTGAGCGAGTACATGCAGGCGGTTGGTGTGACAGAGCAAGATGCAGAGGATAGGAAGAAATGGAAAGAGATGATCCGCTGTGGCGACCCCTAACGGGAAAAGGCGAAATATGATGATGATGATGGTAATGAATATTGGTCAGCCATAGCAATCCTATGTAAAAAAAAAGTGAACATTCTAGATGTTACATTAGTTAAGATGGGGAGACTTATTATAGATTTAAGGTGGCAGGAAAAAGTTTATAGAATTATAGCTATATACGCATATACCTCTTTTAAAGAAGGGGATAACTTATTTCTTCAGCAGTTATTAGATTATGTAGTACTAAATATGAATGTTATAAAAACATGAGATTTTAGTTGTGATTTAAGGAGGAAAGAAGAAGAATGAAAAAATGAGTAAAATGAGGAAAAAGTTATGGATTGTAGTAAATTAGTAATATGAAATAAAGAAACGAGGACTATAGAAGAGGCACATTAAAATCTGAAATTGATTATTTTATAATCTCTGTGAAGCAGAACACCTCTATGACACTGTTCAGAAGGAACTTGGATGAGTGGATGGGGCACCTTAAATTCTTACTGGGAATAGCACCCACAACCCTTCTGGACATGGCCAGTCATTACTAAATACACTTCTGGGTATGGACTAGAGTATCTGTGGTATTACACTGGGTTGAAATGACCTCGGGTCAACAGCCTAGTAACCTCCTATGATAAACATAAGGGAAGGAGATTAATTTGCAACAGGATTTACTGATCTGTCTATATGGATGAAAATAAATGAAAATGAAGAAAACATTAAAGTGGGTAAAGGTATAACAAGAACAAATGAAAAAGAAAAGGAAGTAATAATACACTTATAGAGAGATCATATTACTATGAGGAAGTTTTAGAATAATTGATTATAATGATGGATTATTTTCAAAAGAAAATATAAAAAATAGTTTTTACAGTGGCAAAATAAGATAAGGAATATGGGAAAACAAAGACACATATAGTATATAAAGACATGTTTGAAAACTTAGAAAGAATCAAGAAAGAATATTAATGATAAAGAAAAAGTATACAAAAGAAATTATGAGACAAAACATTTTATATAAGCAAAGGTATTTACTGCAAGGTAAAAAAAAAGTATCAGCTTATTAAAATGAAACAGTAAAAGAAAAGAGTAGACTAATAAGAACAAAATATGAACAAACAATGAGAAATAAGGAGAAGTCAACCTCAGATTATGGAAATTGTAATAAAATGCGTACAAAAATGTTTAAAACAACATGGGGAGAATGCAATAAAACAGAAATATATATATATATATATATATATATATATATATATATATATATATATATATATATATATATATATATATAAAGAACAGATGAATAAAGAAATTACTTTGAAATAAAGTATTTAAACATAGAGTCCACTGCAGGTTCTGATGAATTGGATATGAAATGTATAAAACTTAGAAGTATGGGAAAATATATGTTCCAGATCTTCAATGGTTAAATGATGGTTTCAAGCATACGTCATTATGTAGTGGGGTTTTAAATTTATATGGAATAAAGAAGAAAAAGAAGGCAAAGAATTAGAGACTGATAATGTTGAATATTACATATTTCAAGATGTTTATAAAAATAATACAAAAAAGACTTGAAAATAATAGT
This sequence comes from Protopterus annectens, assembly GCF_019279795.1. Lineage (NCBI taxonomy): Eukaryota > Metazoa > Chordata > Ceratodontiformes > Protopteridae > Protopterus > Protopterus annectens. The sequence continues at coordinate 727,532,417 of NC_056743.1, forward strand.
ATATTAAGGAAGAGAGTTTGTATGGTATAAAAAGGAAACGATTGTCAATAATTATTAATCATAACAAGAGAAATGGTTGATGATATTCCAGAAAGAAAAGAAAATTTAAAATGTGTAGTATGTGATCTTAGTAAACCTCTTGATTCCATTCAACATGATATACTATGGGATATAATGAAAGGTTATAATTTTAGCAACAAAATTATAAATCTTTGCATGACAGCTTGCAGATAGAATAAAATAAAGTTTTTAGTAAATAGATGGTAAGTAAAGAAATAAAGATGGATAAAGGTACAAGGCAATGATGTCCTATGAGTATTGTTTTATTTGCTGTAGTCATGAATGTGGTAGTTAGGTAAGTTAATGCAAAATTGATACTGTAAAATATATTATGCCCAAAAGTTGTTGAAAGTCTGGTATTAATGACATGTGCAGATATATTGTATAGTTGATTACTTAATAGAAATAGCTTTCATGTTAAATAAAAAGTAAAGGTATGGTAGATACAGAAACAGTAGCAAATGTTCAATTTATAACAAAAATTAATGTCTTGGGTATAAACTTTGGTAAAGATGTATATAATATAAGATGGAAAACATTATTAAAATAATTAAAAGGTATCTGTCTGTTATGAATAACAAACAAAATGGCCTACAAGAAAAAGTTAATTTGATAGAATCTGCTTTTATGGGTAAAATTACTTATCTGTCAAGTGTATTTATGATTCCAGTAATATATGAGAAGCATTTGTTAGAAGTATTTTTTTCATTCATTTGGAGCTCAAGATTAAATCCAGTCAAAAGGGGAATATTATGTATGAATAGAAAGGAAGGAAGATTATGTTTCTTAAATCCAGTGGCTTATTTAGTATCTATGAATTTGTATAAAGTATTGCAATGGATAAATTACAAAAATGAGAAAATAGTTTCAAAAGTGTTGAAATATAAGTATGAACATTTTTGGAAAACAATGAGAAATAAAAGAATAAGAAAAAGCTTTAATAGAGAAATAAAGCATTATCAACAAAAGATAAAATGTGGAAAATAAAAATTAATGACAGAAGATAATCAAAATACACAGTACAAAAATATAATGAGACAGTACTATTTTATCATTTTATGGGAGAACATAGCACAGGAAATGATCAAAGCAATTAAAGAATTGAATGGTATAGTAAAAAAAAGTGAAACGTCAAGATATCGTATTGAGATTAAGAATAAAAAAAAAAAAATACCAGTAAAATGTAATATGCCATATAAAAAGAAAAGTGAAAGAATATGTTTATATTGTGGTGAAGAAGTCACAGAACATGTGTTCTTGAAATGTAAGAGAGTAAAGAAATTGTGGGATAAATTATGTGATGAGAATTGTTTTTGAATGTTTTAAATATAATGATATCAATATGAAGACGCTAGAATGAATATTTTATAAGAATAAAAGCAAAGAATTGAGAAAAATTGTTTTATTTACTGTGGATAATTTGGAATGAGAGAATGAATGAAATAATTAATGGAAAATGGCTGTTGTCAGCAATATTGAAAAAGATTAGATGATGGTTATGGGAAAAAAGAGTGGGGGTCAGATTTAAATAAGAATCAATAAATATGATAAAATGGAAAAAAATATATGTATATATAGGAATGTATAGACAGTTATCCAACACTGTAAAGGTCTACTTCAGATGATCAAAGTTTCAGAACTTCAAACATCATATGGATAAAGACTATATGATCAAAGTTTTGAAACATCAAATAAAAACAAAAAAGTTTTCTTTCACATTTCCTCCAACATTACAAAGTCATGCATCTGGAGTGGTTCTGCCCGGGCCTCCGCTGAAAATTGGCTTTGTTCCAAGTTGGACTGCTCTGGTAAACAAATGTTAAATAAATATATATACATATATATTGATTTACTTCATTTGTACAAAGTCTCAGTACTTCAAAACCCACTAGGTCGAGACCAGTTGTTGGAAGTACCAAAACTTCGAAAACAAAGTATGGAGATCACAATACAGCGCAGAATGGGAATATTCCCTTTTCCTCACTGTAGTGTGATCTTGGAATTGGTATATTTAAGTCGGGGGTGGGGAGTGCAACATGTTCTCTGTGTTTTTTTTTTTTTTTTTTTTTAGTCATCTGATCCGGTGACTAGGCTACAGTGAAAGTGCACTCTCATTGAAAAGTACTTTCGCTAAAGTGTGCATCTACTTTGTTCGATGTAATGTATTATTGAATAAAGTAAACCTATATATATAGATAGATATATATATATATATATATATATATATATATATATATATAGATATAGATATAGATATCTATCAGATTATCGAATGTCTGAAAATTCTAAATTCATATGGCTGAGACCATATGATCAAATTGTAGGAAGTTCAGATGTTTTCAGTGGAGATCGCTGTACAGTGCAGATTTGGAAATTTACTATTTTCCTCACTATAGTACAATCTTGAAGTTGGAATATTTAATTAGCAGGGGGGGTGAAGGCTTGCAGGGGGGCTTGTCCCCCGTAAAACGTTAAAAAAAGAAAGTTTTCATTTTTTATATTTTTTTAACATTCAATCTTCCAAAAATTCGATCATATGGTCTCAGCCATCCACCCCAACCCTGGACCTACTCTATCTGCCTCTCCCTCCCCCAAATCTAACAAATCCGTAAACCTCACCACAATTAACATACAAAGTATTGGAAACAAAATCCCAGAATTCCATGCCTGGATATCCCACTTCAAACTAGATATACTCGCTGTAACCGAGACATGGCTAAAACCATATATAAAAGACATCGAATTTCTTCCTCCAGGTTTCTCCTGTCTAAGATCAGACAGACCTCATAAGAAAGGTGGAAGGATAGCACTTTTCTACCCTAACTCCCTTACCATCCTCCCCTACTCAAACCCTATTCCTCAATTCTCCTCAGCCGAAATCATCATAGCGCATCTAAAAATGAATAAATTAAAAACTCTCAGTTTGGTAGTCTTATATATCCCACCAGACAATAATATCCCTATATTAGAAGAAATATTAGCCTGGACCTCAAATAATATCCACAACGAAACAATAATTCTAGGAGATGTTAACATAAACTGACTAGATCACACAACTACTTCTAATAACGCATCCATTCACCTTTATAACTTCACTCAGCTCATCACTAGCATAACCTGACCTAGTAATAATAACAACAGTGGTCTCATTCTCAACAGGATTCTAGTCTCTGACCCTAACAAAATTTCTTCAGCTGGAACCCTCCCCTGCAACATCAGTGATCATCAGCCTGCCTACATAACATGCGACACTTCCACAACCCTGAACCATCACCAATACAAACCCACTAGAAAGTTAGCTAACTTTGACCAACAACTTCAACAAAACACTGAGTAAAATCAACTGGAATACACTAAAATCCCTACCCCTCGACGAACCTGTTGAATTTTTCAATTCAACATTCCTAAACATCCTCATCAGAATGGCCCCCCCTTTGAAATGAGAATAAAAGCAAATCATGCAATCTGGCTTACTAGAGAAACCAAACAACTTATGACTACAAGAGACAGAATATGGAAAAAATGGCAGAAAACTAAAAATCCCATCAAACTCCAACTCTTCAGACAGCTCCGCAGCCAAGTTAAAAGTCTAGTCATTAAAGATAAAAAAAAACAATACTACCACCGTCTCCAAAATGATTGTAACCATAACCCAAAAAGATTTTGGAACTCGGTTTCTACTTTGCTAAACCTAGGCTCCAAATGCAACCCCTGCCCAAATCCAGACAAAACCCCTGCTGAACTCTCTTCACTTTTCATTTCCTACTTCATAGATACTATAGCCAAACTAGCTGCCAGCTTTCCTCAAACCAGTCATAACATTAATCCCATAACTCATTTCTCATCAACAAATTCTTCTTCCCAGCCTTTTACTTTCTCTCCTATTCCTACTTCCACCAAAACTAAACTCTTGTTAAAACTTAAACCCGGCAGCACAACAACAGATAACCTACCCCCTAAGTATCTACAAATGTCAGAAAGCTCTATCAGCTACCCCATCAGTATTCTCATAAACAGATCTATCCAAGAATCCTATGCACCCTCCATCTGGAAAAAAGCCTACATCATCCCTCTTCATAAAGGAGGTAACAACACAGACATCTCTAATTTCCACACTGTTGCCATACTATCCCCCAGCTCTAAAATAATGGAAAAATGCATCCAAACCCAACTCATGAATTATCTACTCCAAAACCAACTCCTTTCCATGACTCAGCATGGCTTTTGACCTGGACACAGCACTATAACTGATCTCCTTTCCTTCTTGAACACTGTCAGCCATCATCGCAATGATGGTAAACTGGTCTCTGCACTTTTCCTTGATCTTTCTAAGGCCTTTGACTTTATGTCCCACTCTTTCCTTCTTTCTAAGCTCTCATACCTAGGCATGTCCATGTCCACCCTTAATTGGTTTTCCAACTATCTCACAGACATCAGTCTATCAAATGGCTACACTCCCTCTCACCCTTTCTCACTATTGCCACAGGAGTTCCCAATGGTCTATATCGGGACCACTTCTCTTCAGTATCTTCATTAACGACTTTCACCCTGCCATCACTCATGGATCCATAGTATAATACGTAGATGATTCTAGAATTATGTGTTCCGGCACCTCAGAAGCAGAACTTCAAACTATGACCCAAAATGCTTTTTCCATTTACCGAATCCTGGATGACCCATAACCACTTTGCCCTTAACCCTGGGAAAACCAAACTCCTGATCTTTACACTCTCTTAATAAATCAAACCTCACCATCTACTCATCTAACAAAACTACCATAGAGGTAGTCCCCAGTACCAAATTACTTGGCATTACTATAGATGATAACTTAACATTTGACAAACACATCCACAACAACATCAAAAAGCACACCAAAAGCTTTGGACCTTTTATAGACATAAACATGTCTTAAATTACAACACTAAAAAAACACTTACCCAGAGTTTTCTCCTACTCGCACTCCTCTATGGTGCCCCTATTCTTACAAACATCCAGACCTGCTTAAAAACCAAGATGGAATCCTGCTATAACAAAATTGCTAAGTTTGTGACAAATGCAAAATATTCTTCTCATCACTGCCACTTCTTACAATCCCTAAACTGGCTTCAACTCCCACAACATCTCACACACATACAACTATCCACTGCACACAAAATCATATACAAACCACATGAATGCCCAGCCCTCACCTCCCTTCAAACTCTCTATCAACCAAATAGGCATCTGAGATCTGAAAATCAATCACGTATCCATGTATATAAACCTAAACTCCCTGCAGGTCAGAATCTGCACTCCTTCGCAGTAGCCAAACTGTGGAACACACTTCCAGCTTCTCTCAGGACCAGTGATAGTGCCCCCTATTCAAAAAAATCCTTACACCCATATTTCCTCTCAATAGCTCTACCAATGTACCATCTCCAACTTCTTGACAACCTGATATTCCTATTGTACCCCTTTTTTAAATCATACTCATTACTCTCTCCCTTCTTGAGTGTCACCCTTGAAAATCATCCTTTACCCTATTTGCCTCACAAGATATATGAACAATAGTGTAGCTACCCACGCTTGTCTTATGTACACTACATAAGCTATTCTGCTCAGTGTATCTGGCTAAAGTATACTAAATAATTATGGCTTATCTGTCCTCTATGTTAAATTCTTATACATTGTGTACCTTTGCCATGAATCAAAGCTGATTTCAATAACTTCAAACCACATAGAGTATAATATCCCAATTGATTCTCCTGATTAATACTCTTTTTGATAACTCTTTGTTTATCAGTACTCCTTGTTAACTCAACTACATTTTTGTAACTCTTGTTAAACAAATTTATATTTTTCTTGCATAATGTTATGGCACTTTTCTCCCTGGGCCACAACTGAAAATGGGCTCATTTCAGCCCAGTAGACTTTCCCAGTCAACAAAAGCAAATTAAATAAATAAATACAATTTTGAATTTTCAGATGTTCGATAATCTGATAGGGATCCATACATACATATATATGTTGTTGTATGTTACATGATCATTGTCAGTGTTGTTTTTCTATGTGTGTGGACTTATGATGACTACCAGAGGTGCTCATGTGCATTCAGTGTTTACCTTAACTGCTTGTCCTTTATTCTGGCTGTGGGTCTGTGCTGTGACCGCGATGAGTTTTTCATCTTGCACAATGACCAGGCCACATGCATTGGTAATAAGCATATAATTAGTGCTGGCATAGAATACAATTTCAAAACAGATGTCTTGTGATTTATCACTTGCCACTGTATAATTCTGCCCCAAAGAGTAAATTCACATTCATTATACAAAACTTTATCACAGGCAAAAATAAACCAACCAGTTTGAAGTGAAGAAAAAAGCATGTACAAATATTAGTCAGTTCTGAAGTACCACACACAAACATAATTCTGCCACATGGACTGGAGTGCAAGTGGACCTTAACACATATTGTAAGATGTCCTACAGTTCAGAAATAAAATCGTAACATAAATCACTTCAATACAAAAAATAAAAACAGAGCAGTATTTCAGAAGTAACTTGTGTACAGTGAACAAGCTTGCAATGCAACTCATTTTAAAGCACTCAATGAAGAAAGTAATGAAAGAAAAGAAATGTAATGTTGAATCCACAACTCAGGAAGTTGACCAAACAATTAATGTGAAAGAACTGGAAGAACTATGCAACGAAAACAATGAAAATGACTACAAGGAGACAAATTAACAAAGTGAAATGGGAAATAAAATGAGCAAACACAGCAGTAGTATATTATCTGCATACCTGTTATATGGAAATTTGGTAATTTAAATACAAAGAACTTCTGAATGGAATGGAGGTTGACAGTATTTATGGTCTTTCTAGCTGTGAAAAATCCTGAGTTCTGTTTTAGACTGATTTTTTTCTGTAGTCTGTGCAGTTCTCTGTTTGTTTTTAATCATCTGATATTGTATGACCATTGTCAACTAATGAACAATTGTCACAGTGCCCTGGCAAATATGTATACATGTAATAATTCATAAAGCTGCCAACAGGCAAGTTAGAATTGTCTTGTATAGATGATTAGAACAGCTTCTGTTTAAATATAATTATCAAAGAGGGCTTTCTTTACTGCAGTAAGAATGCAACATATTTGTGCCTAGTCTATTTTTAGCAGTTCCTGTAACCACCACAAATTTATTAAAATTATAATCAAAATTCCTGTAATTCTGATTATGTACCTCTGATGTTTTGGCATTGGATGTAATAACAGAATGTAATTAAGCAATAAAGTAATTTTATATTTTATACAGAACATTTTACCAATTATATGTTTAGACGTCATATGGTGAATGATAGTGAATGAAATTAATAATAGTAATAATAATTACTGGCTTGCCTAATACCAGTAATTAATATTTGCATATGATGTGTTCAACATTTACCTGGTTCCACTTTCATTGGACCACCTGGGTGTCATCCTCCTGGTCAATCTCCTGCATCTGTGGATAAATACTGAATACGTTGTTCCTAACACTTATTACTGCTTAATGCTGGATGACCAGTTGATTAGTCATAATAGTATGTGAACACCATGAAGAGCCTTTTAATACAGTTACTGCCTAATTGTAGTGAGGACACTCATCTACCCAGTTCTCAGACATTTATTTATTTACATCAGGAAAGTTTCAGAACATGGTGATTAATGGGCCAAGTGAAAGGATTGAAAAGCATGCAGCTGTTACAGAAGGCAGTCACAGTGAAGTCCTGCTTAGGTCATTTCATACAGACCTTTTTTTTTCCAGAGAAACCATTTTAATATTGTTCATGTTAAAATTAAACTATTTTGTAATGAGCAGCTGAGACTAAACTCCTCTGCTGTGTGGAAGTAGGATTTTGTAAAAACATACATTAAGATCCAGTTTGCTACAGGAGGTGGGGTATTTACATAAACAATTAGCCCTATATAAAGGTATATGTAGTGGGAAGTGAAGAGGAGAGTAAGCAACAGCCACAGGGAAACCAACAAGAGAACCCAACACCTAGTCACAGGAAAAGGAGTGTCTCCTGTTGTGAACTTGTCTTGCTATTAGGGTAGAGATGTGGAAGAGGAGAGGCATTATTTAAGGTAATATGCCCATTTGGGACCATGACCTATGAGGATAAGAAGAAAAAGCCTTTGGATTGCAAAAGCCCAACTCAGATCCTGAAAACCCTAGACCCATCAGTCTAGCAAGCCTAACATGCAAAGTTATGGAATGTATGATATATCTTTATAAGATCTGTATAAAATGTATTATTAATCTAAATCCACAAAAATATTTTTTTGTTAAAGGAAGATCATGCCTACTTCATTTGGTGAAGTTCTTTGAGAAAGTCACTGGAGATGTAGATAGCAACCATGCAGTTCTTACAGCATACCTGGATTTGGCCTAGGCCTTTGACATTATTCCCATACTGGAATAGTAAACAAGCTTAAAGGCCTAAATGCAGACTACTACATTGCACAATGGATAGCAAACTGGTTGACAGGTAGAACCCAAATAGTTAAAACAGAAAGCAAAAAAGTGACTTGTGGCATTTCTCAGGTCTCAGTAGTGGGACATCTTTTGTTTTTTTCCTACTTCTTGGCTCTCCAGACCACTAACCCAGACATATATCTGACTTCATTTGCTGACGACTGCAAGCTTGGTGGTGTCGTCTGATCAACATCCAAAACTTTGTTACAACAGCATGGGCTAAGCCATACAAGCCATTGGAGTATTAGAAATACAATTACATTAAATGCAAAGGAGTGTAGCACTGTTACCATTGGTAAACAAATCTCAACAACAACTTCCAGTATAGACAGCACTCCACTCCAGACTGATACAGTTGTCAGAAGTCGTGGTACGTTTATAGACAACTCCCTATCCTTTGATCACCATGTAACAAAAACAGTCAGTATATTCTTCAATCTAGCCCAGTTAATAACTCAAGTTATCCCATTCAACTTTAAAGATATGGTCATTCTTCTATACTGTCTCCTGATCAGACTAATTAGAGAATACTATGTCCCTCTTAGTATGTATCCATCCAAATACTATACACAATTAGAAATCCCTAACTAAAAAGAACACCAAAGACCTTCAGTTGTCAAAATAGGCTTTGAAAGTATATCCTTATACTCCGTCTCTGACAAACTCATGTGTGGCGATTTATGTCTAACATTATGTGCTATGAAAGACCGAATTAATCTGTGACCTTGATCTCCTGTAGTTCAACAAAATAAATGTATCTACAGACATTTGAACTATATATTTGAATCTCCATCAACAAATAAATAAAGCATGCTGGAGGGACAGATTTGTTACTTAGCAGTTATTCCATATCTGGAATAACCTTGCATTACATATAAAACAGAGTGACATTCTCCTTTCCCTTAAGGCTGACCTTGATGTTTGGATCAGCACTCATAAATTCATGCTGGGTCTGAATTGCTTTCCCCTTCTAGAGGCAGAAGGTAGCCTATGAGGATATGTATGGGCAATGGACTGACTCTGCCTTTTAGACTCAATGAATCTGTGAATAATGGTAAAGCAGCTATGTTTAAACTGGACATTGGTGCAAAATGTAATATAATGTCTGAGTCTATATTTAGAATACTGTGTTTAAATTACAAACTGAGTACATCTGCATGTATACTACTGTCTTATTCTAGGCACAAGCTAGCACCACTGGGAGATGTCTGATGAAACCATACCTCTCAACTGTCCAAATTTTTCTAGAATATCTTATTTTTTTGCCTCATATTCTTGGTCTATTTCTCATAAAATTGTGGTTTTCTGGCAAATCATTGAGAATTGAAGTCAGACAATAATGACAGACATTTGAGTTTCAGATTTCATACCTTTCAGAAAATCCGTATTAATGCAAAACCTGTTATTCTATCAATTTTCTAAGTTTGTAAGAGCTGTATTTAAAAATTATCCCTATTTTTTGGCCTTTGTACCCCCATTATTTATGTCTTTGTCCAGATCCCTTGCTCTAAGAGGTTGAGAGCTATAGGTGAAACTGTGTACGCAAAAATAAGGTGCAGACTACTGTTTCAGGTTGCTGGTTTGTAAACACAAGGCAACTAGATATATTAAGCAGAGATGCTTCCATAACCCGGGGCTAAAAATGAAAGAGTCTGTACTCTTCAAATGAAAAAAAAGTAGGTATTTAAACTAGTATCAATTACAAAAGTACTCTCTGTAGCCGTGGTATGGAGTAGATTGCTACTGGTAATGTGCAAAAAGGAAGTCAGTAGATTTAAGATAGTAATCCAATGGAAATATTGGGCAGCACAAAGATAAATGCAAAGCATGGACAGTTAAACACTGTGTGTCAGTTGCAAAACTGAAAGATGAGAGACAACGCACAAAATTGTTCAAACAACCCACTAAAGAATGCAGAAATGGTATGTTTGTAATGAATACATTAGAAGTATAGAGGTATGAATTACAAAGTACAGAGTCAATGACAAAGAATGGAAGTGATATTCAGCTTTGTTTGAAGGCATGGAATGCTTACAAGCAGAATATCATATTAAGTAGATTTCAGAAAGAAGCAGTTCTCAGGCAGACATTCCACACAGAATACCACAGTACTTAAATCTAAAACTGGACAAAAATAGAGTTTCTAATAGTATGAGGCAAACAACCACAGCCTACACACTGGATTGATATTATGAATACTGTATTTAAATAGGAGAAGGTTTGAATTTGTATTGATTCACAATATCTCAATAAGCTGAACAAAAGGAAACATTATCCTGTTGCAGTCTATTGAAGTAGCTACTGTTATGAGACATAAATTATTTTCAGTAACAGATGCAAGCCAAGGATTTTGACAAATCATACTCAATGGTGCAAGTTTCATACTCTGTACATTCAGAAGCCTTTAGGTGGGATACTGTCTGTATCAGGGGTCTTGCAGTATGTTGTAGCAAACAAGATTGTGGGGTTGGAAGGTATTGTTAATGTTTTTCATAACATTCTAGTCCATGGTGCTACGAGGCAGAAACATGACAACTGACTAATAAAACTGCTACATAAACTGAGGGCACAGGGTCTGAAGTGCAACAAAGTCAAGTGTTGAAATGTGCCACATCTTTGAAGATTGGGTCACTTGTTGTGACAGAATGATCCGATTTTAACAAAGTCCATGCAGCTCTGATTATGCAGAAACCTACTTGTAACTCTCATCTAATGTGATTCTTGGGAATAGGGAAATAGGAGTCAAATTTTATTCCACATTTGACAGAGATAACTGTGCTCCTAAAAAGGTGCTAGAACATGATGTGATATAACAATGATCAGTAGAACTAGAAGAAAGCTTTGAGTTATTAAACAGGTTGGGAACTACTGCAAAAGCATTAAAATACTATGGTAAAACATTACCTACCACCTACAAGTTGATGCCCACAGGAAGGCTTTGGATCAGTATTTTAAGAGGACGGTACACCAGCTGCATGTGCATCAGCACTTAACAAGATGTATAAAGTCATTTGGTTAAAGTATATTCATCAGTTTTGTTCTACAATTGATTTCATTTCTAGTTATAATTATCATGTTAAATTTCCAAATGATGTTTCCAAAAAAGGAAGGTTACATTGTATTGTTAATTTTCAGTTTCACTATTTATTTGTTTTTTTCTATAATCACACCCACAAAATGACATAATGGTAGGTACTGACCAGTGCTTTACATATATTAGCATAGCAGTCTGGGTGAGCAGAATCAGCTTTCTTCTTCAGAACAGCAGCTTCGTACCTGCATTGTGGTTTCACTGCTATATATTCACATATGTGATTTGTTAATGTAAGGTGTTCTACCTGAAAGTTAAGTAGAGATCTTGTCTTTCTAGGAAGTAAGAAATGCCTGCCAATGCATTTATCATGGAATTATAGCAGCCTGCACTTCAAGTTAGGTAGTAAGACACTGCTGGTTAACACTTACATAATGCCATGGAGGGGGTATTCAACTTTATGGAAAATTTCACAGGGCTGTTCTTTATCACCAAAATAATATGCAAAAACAGCACATGCTTTACATCCAGAACTATGTCTGCTGGTGTTATATATGGTAAGGATTTTATATCCAACTTCAGGGGTTTTGTGTCTTATACTTGCTTCAGAAAGTGAGCAGTACTCAATAAATAGAAAAAGAAATGTTTGCAGTACTGTTTGGATATAAAAAAATCCATCAGTGTATGTATAGAAAGCATGTTGCTATTATATTTGACTACATTCGACTACATACCACGCCATACCACATTGAAGTCTTTAAACAAGGCACCTACATAACTACAAACAATGTTATAGTAATTACAAAAAATATCATCTTCAAGTACAATACAAGCCAAAGTAAAGCATGTCACAAGGAATGCAAGGAGGATTTACTTGAAGAAGACTTAGTGGTATTAGGGTGTAATGCACTTACCACTTATTGTTGAAATGCTTTAAGAATTGAAAAGTGCTACCAGAAAATCAAGAGATGCAACATCTTCGTGATATCATCAGGGCAGGATGCAAGGTCTTGTAAAGCAAATACATTAGTTGATCAAGCCATAATTTCCATTCAGAGATGCACTCTCATGCATCCAAGGACTTATTTCAGAAGTGACATCCAGTGAGAAATCAGATACAATTAAAACTGCATGAATCTCAGCTAGCTATGGCAAAATGCAGAAAAAGAGTTAAAGGTGTAGGTTATTGGCTTAATATAGCCACAAGAACTGAATTATACAAGATTGTGGGCTGTGTGGCATAATTAGCAGTCAAAACAAGAAAGGGAAGCTAATCCCACATGAAATTCCTTCATTGCCATGGTTGAAATTAGCTAATTTATTCCAGTTTAACAGTATCAGCTTGTTGCTATGTGTTGGCTTCTACTCAATATATCTGGAAGTTTTTCAACTAAATGACAGTACAACAGACTCAGTAAATACAGTCCTGAAATCTGTCTTTGCTGGACATGGTATACTTGAACAGGTAGTTCTTGACAATGGTCCACAGTTTTACAGTTTTCTTGTCAAGGAGCTTTTGAGAAGGAATGAGGACATGAACAGAGAGACAGACATACTTAGGTCATCTTGTACCCTGGGCAGTTCAATGCACTGCTTTTCTTCATCTTAAAGTTTAGGGAAAAAATAATAATAATAAATAAAAGGGAACATCACTGCCAGCTGTAATTGTAACTGAAACAAGCTTGCGACAGTTTCTGATACAAACAACAGTGGATGCATGTAGCACTGGTATTTATTTGGCAAGCTGCAATATCATCTGACTCCTTAAAAGAATGCTGGCATTGCTCTTATGTCTCATCAGCAACTGCTAGTTGTGCCCCCTACAAACCTTCAATGAGGGCAGCCATCCTCTTCACCCTACCCTAGTTATGGCTCTGAATATATCACATCCAGTCTCAGATACCTACAACTGAATGACCAAGTTGAAAGAATATCCAAAACAGTGAAAAACTTCTGAAAACGATAACTCTGATCAGATGGACTGTTGTCTACCTTTGCTAAAATTTAGAGAGTTTTTTCAGCTATAGGACATTCAGTAGTCATTTATTAATGTGAGGAAGACTTGGATCATCATTTCCCATAGCATTTTCCTTGTAATATTAGAAAGAAGATGAGCACCAAAGAAATTAGTGAAGAGAAGACAGTTAAAACAAAAGCAGAATTATGATGAAACAGCTAAAATTCTTTTGGATTTGAAGAAAAAAAAAAGGCAGAGTGAGAAAGATTTGGGAAGAAAATGTGGGTTAGTAAATCAAGTTTATATGTATTAACCTAGAGACCAGATATAGAAGAATATGAAGAAAGAAATTAAGGGATAAAAATGAGAAAACAACTAGCACTAACAAACAGTAGCATGGGTGGGGTAAAGGGGGCAGCTGCCCTGGATGCAAAGTGTTAGGGTGCATGATTAACAGAAGTCAATCAGTGTTCTGTTCAATACCAGCGTTTGCTTGACAGTATTACACTTGTGCTGAAAAGCTTTTTTTTTTTTCTTCAAGATCATTGAGCATTCTGTGTGTCCCAGGCAGCATTAATTGTAGCAGCTGCTTACTACAAATGGCACAGGAGTCCGAATAGCTAGCTGCATCTCTACAGACAAAGGAACAGTGTGGCTTGGGATTTCTAGATTTTGGAGGCATACTATAAGGCTATGCAATGTAGATTGTTGTATATGATTCAGGATATGGACTGTGTGCCCAAATGGAAACACATGATAGTCATAATGCCCAAGAAGATGACAACAGGGATCATATATGGGCATTTGGGCAGATCTAAGAAATGAATATAAAGGCTATCATATGCAGCCTTAATTACATAAATGCATTAAGCAAGTTTTTATATTAAAGGAAGTTAGACTCTGGAAAAATAAAAAAAAAAAACACCTACAAGGATATACTACATATAGGAATAAGAAAGTCATAGGATGGACTGTCATAAGCATTCAGAGAAGAAAGAACAAAGAGCATAGATTTTGGGAGCAGATGATCAAAGGAGATGAGGAAATACATTTTGATAAATTTAGACACATTTTTATGCTACTAAACTCAGATCAACTTGCATATACAAGTCTAGTGTTAGAGTCCAAAGAAGATATACAGAAGTCAGAACATCATTTTGTTAAATGACAAATAGTAGATTTTATAACTGAGGCTAGAACACTAATTGCTGAGTAATATAGAGTAATAAGTAGAAATATAAGATAATATTAGATTTGAGAAGACAATACAGATAAAGATAAAGAATAGCATGAAATGAATGATTAAATAACGATTTTACAGATGAGGAGTGGAGGAAAATGTGTTGTAATCTTAGATATGCAACAAAATTGAGAAATTTTTAAATTTTACATGGAAATGTTTACAAAAGTGTTTCTTTACCCCGTGCGACTTGAAAGAATGCTCTTGCTGACAAATGGCATATGTTAATGATGTGATGGTTCAGAAATAGTTTTTTGGTAACATATATTATTAGAATGAAAGGAGTGGCTTCAGCCACCTGAATAATATGCTAATATTTTTATTTGGAATAACAACTGACCTCAGTATAGAGATGTTTTTGATGAGCAAGTGTGTAGCTAGGCATACTCAGTGTACTCAAATGAGTAATTTTTTTTCTGAGCATATCTCAGAAAATTCAATACTCAAAATACAATGTGTAGAATTATGCAAACAAATATTTATAGTATAGAGGTATACAGAGAATGAATGTATGAACAGAATACACCTCTAAAAATAGCTTTGTGTGGCTATAAATGGTAACAGTTGAAAATGACATGTCTACTTCCTGTATGTCTAGGAGTAGCATTTTATGGTTTGAGTATATTTTTAAAATGATAGGTGGGTGATGGAGTCAGCAACATTAAATCTGAGTACAAAATGCAGATTTCTGGCTACACCCCAATAATGATTTTTTTGTAAAATGACATGCATTAAAGAAGGGAAAGCACTGCCATCTTTAGTACTGACAGTGGCTATGAAAGCTATAGCTATAAAATGAGAGGTGAAAATGATTACAGAGATTAAAATATGGACCCGAGAACTATTAGAGCACATTAACAGAACTTCCTGATAAAGCAATGGGCTGTGTGGGATTATGTCCTGGAATTTGAGCGTCAAGACAATACTGACATGGAACAATATACACAATATCTATAGCTATTTAATGAAAGAGACTCCAGTATAAAGTGATAAATCACTGGTCCAGTTGTTAAGGCTTGTAGTTGATTGTAAATAAAATAATATGATCACTAATTAATTCCTGATCTCAATTTAGATTGAAAATAGTTAATTTGTGTATTTAACTGTTTTTTTAATAAGCAATGTTAAATCAATCATGAGATTAAGAGTGAACAAACTATAAGATTGTGATACTTGGATTTACATACTTATCAATGCAAGTTATTGATAATTCAATATAACCACAGACTGTCTGACACGAGGCTGCTTTATTTGTATTATATAAATATATAATTTTAAAATGGTCATATCAGCAATCAGTGCCAAAATAACAAGTGTGCAGTGTAAGAGAATTGCATAGTATGGTATATTGAAAATGTAAGTAATAAACTATTTACATCAATGAAAACACTGGGTGATAGATTGTAGTTACAAATCACTGTAGTCACTCACCATAACCAACCAAGGTCTTATGTTGTCCAATGAGATCTGTTATATAGGATGAATCACAGACACTTGTCAATGATATGAAAAATTGTTCCATAGAATTTATCAAATGGTTAAAATCAAGACTTGCTGAAGGTCATAGAGGAGTCTTGTCCTGAACCAATGACTTCAACTACCGAATACAGTCATGAAATTAATTTGAAGTTTCTTTTGTCTGTACTTCAATCTGTATACATTACAGCTTCTAGTCTGAGTTGTAAAAGTAAAAAAAAAACCAAGACAATTCTAACTTGCACAGTGAGTTTGACTATTATACACTTAATGCAGGTTAATTAAAATGCCTCCCAGGTTCTAGGACTGTACACAGTTCATCAGAGGGTTCATTGCATTAATGTTTCTTGTGTTGTATTAGCACGACTCACTAGTTGTAGTTATTGTGTAAATACTTGTATTTACAATTGTACATGGCACAGTAATATGTATAAAGGGGAAAAGTGAGACACCACAAAGGCAACTACCAGAGTTGCGAGTGTACTGCTTTTTTATTGCTCTGCAGTCATCTTAATTGTGTTAATACTTGGTATCTTCTTCCCATCCAAGTTGCTTCTGTATGTGATGTACACAGATGTCTGCCTAAGGGCAGGGGTGTGGCCGGGTGATAGAATATAGATTGTTATAGTTTCTGATGAGACTCAGGATGCCATGGCATATACAATTTGGAGTGGATGAAGCAACATTTGTACTGCCAAAGACAAGAAAGAAAAACAAGAGACATATGTGGAATGAAGTATCTATGCTGTATATCCATTTAATAAAAACAGACTGCAGTGCACGGTGTGAAGTCACTGGTCCAGTTGTTAAAATTTGTAATATAACGAAAAGAAAACAATATGGCCACTAGTTAATTACTGCACTTATATTATGTTGTAAACAGTTAATTTATGTTATTTAACTCTTCTTGTTTAAGGATCAATGTTAAATCAAACTTGAGATTAAGACTAGATTGAACAGTTGTTTGTGATATTTGGATTTACATGCTTAACATTGACAAGTTGTTGAAAGTTAAATATAAACACTGATTGCCTGACATGAGGCTAGATTATTAATCCTGTATGAACATATGATTATAAAATGGTTGTAACAGCAATCAGGGCAGAAATGACACATGCACCATAAGGTATTAATAAAGTATTTAAATTATTTAAAAAAGTGAAGCAAGAGTCATGCTTTGTACCTAGACTTTCCTGAGAGCTCATTTGCATACAGAGCATGTTCTGCTGTGTACCTTATCCAAGAAAAACTGTGATACTTTAAACTGTGATTATGCACGTATAGCTACTGAAAAGGCTAAATGGTCATATGGAACTTTACAGCTATTTCTTTCTTGCAAAGCGCTACAAATGTAGCATGAAACTGTAGGTGCAATACATTCATTCCACAGATTACAGGCAGCTCAATTTCTTGTACGATGCTTACAGTTTGCTGTTTGCATTATTTCCTCAGACTGAGTGAGACAAGACACATTACATATTTGCTATTAGGATAGTAAAAGTTCCCCACAGTATTTTCTTTCGTGGCCTATTTCACAGTGTTTCATAAGTTCTGATTTGCACTGTGATTATGAAAACTATATTTACATATTGCCACTGCATAGTACAATGTAGACTATATATTCAGTATCAGTTTATGTCAATATGGACTTAAATGCCCATCAGGCAACAAAATATCACTAATCTAAAGCTTTGGTACTGTGCACAGCCTTTTATCACACTGCTGCATCTGAAGCATCAAAGGATCATCTGTACAATGGGCTCTGTGAGATGAAGAGGACTTTTTGGAAGGGGGGGAAGGGCCAGATCACCTTACCTTTTTGTGCATTTTACAAATGGTGTATCAGTTACAACAAATGTGCATTAAGCAGGCCATGAATATTTGTAATTCCCCACCTCTCTGACTAAGAGTCAGGTAATCCAAGCTGAAACAGGGAAGGTGAGAAGGGCTGAATGATGATTTTATCACAAATGGTATTCAGATTTAATCAACTTACAAAAGGGCATTTCTGACAGCTTACTGTGACCCTTGCAACCTTTCACATGCTTATGTTCTGATTTCAACTTTCATGAAGACCTTAATGAGGTATCATGTGACATCAGTTCCTCTTACAGTGGCAGGATGGCACACTCACAGTGCCGCAATTCCTCGTACTTGGTTGCTTTACCACTGTTCTTTGATTGTGTCTTCTTTTACTTCATGTTTTGATTTATATAGGCCAGTCAGCATATTGCATTTTTACTCTGTACTAATACATAATTATGTTTTATCCATTGCTTTGTACTGCTTTTTCACTTTTCTGCCTTATTCCCTCTGAGCATTCACCAGTCACCTTAAGTTACTGTTCCTGGGAATGCATTCTGCCCACTAGGCATCTATAACTTATTTCATAGCTCTCAACCTTCTATCTCCAAAATAAGGAACATTACCTCTCATAATGTGGAACAAATGGGCAAAATGTGGAATATTTACTAACAACTTCAGCTAGGCAGTTCATAGTATGGTTTAAATGTGCCAATGTCTACTAATAAAAAAGTTCTTTTGCTGGATTAATATGATACATTTCTATTTACCATAGGTATCAGTTTAAAAGAATCCTAACACTGAATGTGTGACAGACAATTTTTCAATGTGGAACTTTACAGAACATGAATTTTTTAAAACCCAAAATGAGGAATGTTGCTTGTAATGAGATACAATTAAGAGGTATGTCTTATTTTCAAGGGGAGTATGGTGTGACAGAAATAGTTTTCATATTTTTCCAAATACTGTATTCTGAAAGGATATAAATGGATCAAAACATATTTGGATCACTTTCTGTTATTACAGAGAGGTTATGCTTCATCTTCATCACGCCAGGACTTACTAGTCTTCCTGCTACAGAGATTCTGTAGAGGGCAACAGTATCTGGTATGATAAAACCATTTTGTCCAAGAAAAGATGCCAGTTACTTGAGCTCTTTCATGAACATGAATCACTTGCATGTTAAACTCCCAGATGTCCACATTCATGAATAAACAAAAAATAAACAGGTATTAGATCCTCTTATAAGTCTGCATGATTTCACTGGGGATACAGATTGCTTCTTAGTTAAGCTGCCCTTTGCTTTGTGTCTATATTGTATGATCAGATCAACATTATTTTTAATTTTCATAAATAATCTGCTGTGTGGTTTGTCCTTAAACTCAAAGCCCATCTGAAGGGAAAAAATGAATTCAGGTTAGTAAATAATGTCATTAGGGTACTGATAGGTTCTGATATCTGTACTGAATTAAATGCCACAGCTTAACTTCTAGAAAGTAATTCAAGGTTAAAAAAAAGGGTGAAATGGAGGTTGCCCAATAGCATATCCTTGTGCTTCCATCTTAATCTTAAAAAGTAATATCTTAGCTCGTACTGGTCACTGCACATTTTCAGATGTGTTTGTACTACAAAACATTATGCTGCAAGCCAGGAAGCTTTACTGCCATAAAGGACTGTGTGCATTATATTCTTAAGTGTAATTACCTGTTGGTCAGAGGAGGTAGCTGATGTAACAAATAGGAAAATGTGTTTACGGTGAAGTATACTATCTTGCATATCACTATGTGAGAATAGCTTACTAACTACATAGGCATATTAAAGGTTATTTACAGTGTCTTCTCTTCACTTCCCCAGAATTAAGGTACAAAATTTAACTTAAGGAATAAGGACATTACATGTGATATACCAGACCAAATACAGATTCTTCACTGATGGCTGCTTGCACTGACCTTGGAGGAGATCCTTTCTGCCTGGAGTGTGCACTGTTGTACCATGTAGAAAATGAAGGTATTCTGTTTGGCTTTTTGGTGTCTTTAATTGAGATCAGTGGCATTTTTTTTGTTGGTTAACTTGTTTATTTAATTTAATAAGAAAACATTTTGGCTCACTTTCAGTCCTCCAGTATTATATTGTCACTGTGTGTGTGTGTGTGTGTGTGTGTGTGTGTGTGTGTGTGTGTGTGTGTGTGTGTGTGTGTGTGTGTGTGTGTGTGTGTGTGTGTGTGTGTGTGTGTGTGTGTGTGTGTACACACACCATCTGTGCTTATAGGGTGGTGTGGAAAGGCTACTCAACCATCAATTTGGAGAAACTGTAAAATAGTCCTTTTAAGAAAAATCTCTAAATATTTGTAAAATTAAAAGAAATATGTGGATGTGTCATAACAGCTGTTTAAAAAAATTATATATATATATATATATATATATATATATATATATATATATATATATATATATATATAGAGAGAGAGATACACCACACACACACACACACACACACACACACACACACACACGCGCACACACACAAATACTATATTTGTTGTAACTGTAATGGGAAATGAAAGGCAGCAGTTATAGAGGAAGGGATTATTTATGCAAGACTACATAGCGGTATTTTAATATTTTCTCATTTCCTACCTAAATGTGATTTGTTTTCCATGCATGTCAACTGAAAAGCCACATTTATTAAGAAAATATAAGTGTGAAGTGAGTTGCATTGCAAAATTCTATTGGATCTTCACTGTCTTATGTCATTCAGTACACAGTACCATATTTCTATGCTTCTTGCCAAACGTAAGAATAGTTAAAACTCAATTCTCATGTCTGAATCACTACTTAAAATATAATTTGCCAGGATATGTGACTTATATTAGTTTAATATGATCAATCAAAAATTAAAAACAGACCTTAAAAATTTGGCTGCAGTCTGGAGGAATGACTGACTCAGCACTTATGCAATACTTAGCAAATGTTTATCTTAAATTTGTTTATTGAACTTGCTGTAATAGATTTTTGCAAAAACTGTGTAGAACCTCTCAAAAGAAATGCAGATTTCAGCACTATGGTGAAGAAAGCTAAAATTCTGACTATGACCAGGTCACTCCACATCTGATTAGAGGCACAGGTGCTGGATTGTAGGCTGGGATGGAATGAGCAGACAACATTGGCTCACCTATCTGGGCGGCAGGGGTGATGGTTTCCAGCTCAGTGTTTGGCTGACACCTATTTAGGGCAAGTATATGACTGCAGCATTAAGGACTGATGTGACTCTGCATTGTACAACAATGCAGTACAGTGGTAGGAAGGTGATGTGTGGTTACGTAATTGAATTTCCTACAACCAGCAATGGTGGAAGCCACAGCTGCCTAGGGAAGGAAGTTAGGTCAGGCAGGTCAGGTCTGCATGACTGACTGACTAGAGTGCTTCCTAGCATGAGAGTCTTGCTGTGGTCAGGGAATTAATGGACCTCAGGGTTCTTACTCTACCTGGTGAACAAAGGGCTGTGGCACTCATTCCATGTAAGTAGCATATAGGTCCACAGGATTCATATAGAGGAGCCACTGCATGGAGTGTGTAGATGATTAAGAAACAAACAAAAAATGAATATTTCAATCTAGCATTAAAAGCTGAGTAATTTTGGATGTAATTACTTCCCACAGGTAGATGTGCACTTTCACAGATAGTAGTACACTTGCAGCCTGGGGTATATATGCATGGGATTTCTCTACCTGTTTTGATGGATGACACACAATACTTGAGAAAGCAGCAGAGAAATTTGAGCACAATGTAGAAAAATAAATATGTAAGTAATTAAATAAATACGCCTATTAATATTAAGTTTAAATTTGCATACGCCAAGACAGTTTACAGAAGTGTTGTATTTACTATTATGAATGTGATAAGAAGTTATACTCACATTAAAAGGTCCGAAAGGTTAAGAAGGATTAGTATGGATCTACATTCAGTTTTGTAAGAAACTAAAATTATTCTATAATACCACATAATGAATGAAAATATGCAGTGTCATCTTATACTTCCTGAGCAGTTCCTCAGCTATTTTTGTTCTGGTTAACCGTTTTTAACCCTTCTGCAATAATATTTATTGTTTTATGTGTATTGCCACATTTTTCTATATGTTGTTTCACAGTCATACATGTCAGGATATAGGGGGCGTGGTTCTACAGTTTCTCCTCCTCTTGTGTAGTGTACTGGGATCTGAAGTCTGGTGCTCTCCTTATTCTGCACCACTGACTCACAAATCAGACCCTTTGTTCTGGGAAGCAGAGAGTTAGTCAAACAATTGCAATGCCAACAAAACCAGTCAAAGATGCATTTGACTGAAGAATGCTGGCATTACTTACTACAAGATTGTGGTCCAGTGGGAATTATGGATTGTAGACTATACTGTTTCCTCACTTTATTGTGATCTTGGAGATGATATATATAATTCACAGGGGGTGCAGGGAGTGTTGTCCCCCACAAAAAATCACTTTGTTTTGCTTCATTTTTGATCAACTGTTTTTTGAATATTTTTCTTCGATCAATTAACTTTCAAAAATGTGGGTTTCAATTTAGTGTCTGACACCCCATTGTTTTGGGGTGAAGGCTTGCGTCCTTCTGCTTAACCTAATGCAAGCCAAACTATACTCAAAATCATCGGAAACGAAACATCAAAGTCACATAATAATGTGAATACAGAAATTCATAACAAAAACAATCACAGATAAAACAATAAACATTATTGCAGAAGGGTTTTGCCCCCTTTTCCGCTTAACAGAGGAAGGTCTTCACCCCAATCACTATTACATACTATTTCTATAATTGTACTAACTCAGAGAAAACATGAAAAAAAGACAGAAATCATCTTTTTCTGATGTTATTGAATATCTGAAAAGATAAAGTTTGACATACTAAAACACCAACAACATATGGAAGTGGTCATAAAGCAATAATAAGTTATTTTACTCATGTCAACAAAAAACATGGGAAATCCAATTACAACCACCTGGTTAAACTCTGCAGTGGATGTAACTGGATAAATCAGATTAAGTATGTTACAAAACAAAGCCTTCACTGTTGTCCTTTTTGGTATAACAAGACAAATGCTATCATATGCCAGGTAGTGTTACACAACCATTCTGGTCATATCAACTAATTCTGGAATATAGTTCCATCAGGATGTGATTTAAGGATGGCAAACCCTTAAATAAACTAAAGCTGTCAAACCCTTATCAGAACCAAGACTGGTAAACCCTTATCTAAACCAAGGCTGGCAAACCCTTATCTAAACCAAGGCTGGTAAATTCTTAGTTAAACCAAGGCTGACAAACCCTTAATTAAACCGAGGCTGGAAAAGCCAATCTTCGCACCAAGGTCACAGTAGCCAATATTTAGACTAAGATTAGCAAAGCCAGTGATGAAATCAAGCTTACTGAAGTTAGTCTCCAATCTAAGACTGAAAACCTACTGACCAAACCAATAGTATTAATCTTGTGCCCAGATAATGACTGGTAAATCCAGGCCAGAGTCAGGGCTGACAAAACCAATCTTCACGCAAACTAATCCAAGGCATAACGGAGAAAGGAGCTTTTAGTAACTGGGATGAACTGCAAGACGGAGCATAGAAAACAGACAACAGGGTGTCTGTGATTTACTGGAAAAAAATGAGCAAGGGGAACCAAAGTACTGGGGAGCAAATGGGGGGGGGGGTAAAAGAGTGGAATGAAGTCAAGAAGGAATTTGGATGGCAGTTTAGAGAGTGCTTTTCCTATGAGGTATTCATAACAGAGTATAGACAAAAAGACAGGGATAGGGCTGTGCTAAGGGAAAGACTAGGTCTAGTTTTTGGTTGAGTATAGAACAGAAGTTGATGTTAAAAATGGGACAATTTGTAGGGCATATAAATAATGCATGATAATTAGAAGAATCAATCGGAAGAGGTTAGAAAAGATCGGGAAGAGAAAATGGGAAGGCAGTTTACAAAGGAAGAGTAGAACTGGCCTATGTCAGATCATTGAATGGCCACATTGGTGGATGTCATTCTGTCAACATTGCAAGCCATCAAACCCCCACACACCCAGCTAATTATATATACTAACTCCGAGATCACACTACAGTGGGGCAAAGGGCAAATTGTTTGATCCCTATCATAACACGATCTCAATCAGAAAGATTCGATGGCCTGCATCGTTGACAAAATGATACATTCAACAATGTGGCCATTTGACAGTCTAACATAGACCCATAGGAGGACATCTGTATGGCTCCCAAGTATGCAACAAAGTCCATAAGGTTTAGAGTTGAAATGCTTGCACTGGTATTTTTTTCACCCTAAGCAGACTCCAGATAATTACTTCTCAGGTAGACAACAAATGCTGGAGGTGTGATGGAAAAAAGAGAGGTCATTGAGAACATATTTTTTATTAGTGTAACAAGGTGGAAGCTTTTAAAAATTTCCAAAAAGAGTACTTTGTTAGAAAAGGTAGGGGAGCAAATGATTGCAACTAAGGAAATGATTCTTTTAGGTTTTGATATGGGAACTGAACTGCATAGACATAGTTGGGACTTACTAAGTTTAAAGTTATTGGCTGGCAAGAAAAGGTACTAGAAAATGTAAATCAAAATCTAAACCAAAGGTCTGATTCATTAATACATACACTAAATGTGCACAATCGGTATTCAAGAACATCCCTAACATTTTTTTTGTGCTTTCAAGTCACTCAGAAAGATTATACTAAGAGTACATGTAGTCAACTCTTTGTGGTAACCTTCATGAATCCCCTTTATATTTAAGGCTGCAAGAAAATCAGTAGGAAAACTAAAATTAGGAGGAAGAAGGTGTAAATTAAGGTTACATTGTCTGTTAACTCAGAACGGTGTACACTTAGTGTAGGTTGTAATGAATTCCAGGGTAAATGTAAATGAAGTGTTGAATATTGTAAAGAAGGTAAAATAAATGGATATGAGAACTTAAGGAAAAGGAAGGAGGAAACTACATAGAAATAAATAGAATTTGTGGGAACAATACATACAGAAGGAGGAATGAAATTTAAGGAAGACAGGAGTTACACAATTTATGCAATACTGGCCTGAATGATCATTGTTTAAAAAATAAAAATATATTTATAATACACAGAAATAATGAAAATGTTTACAATGGTTTGTTTTCTTTGCTATTAATGCATGTGTACTCATGCCTTTGTTAAAAATGTGTGAAATTAATAAAGAGCTAAAAAAAAGACATGTCCAAACTAGGTACCTTATAGCGTTATAAAATCTTGGGAGGACAGAACTTTTTTTATTTATTCTTCATTCCCCTGTTTTTTTTTTTTTTTTTTTTTTTTTTACAAGACCAGGATACTTGGTTATGATTGATCTGATTTACAATAGTAACTATGCAATGGAGATGATAAACTGCCTTCATTCCTTCAATCTCATTGGCTGAAAGCCTCTCACAGCTGTAAAATATATTATCGACATGGAAGAAAAGCTGAGCAGCCAAATGAACTGCAGATTGAAAAGAATCAGTTCATCTCCTTCAGTCATTCTAAATGTACTGCCATTACAAACCCTGTGGCAAGTTCGGAAGTGTGACAAGACCTTTTTTTTAATTAAATATATAATTTAAAAATGAAACAAGGAAGACACCCAAAAGTCTCTCACCTTCTAGTCAAAACATGTGTACAAATAGCAATATGCCTACATAGAAATATTATGGCAGTAACAAAAAATAAATAAATAAAATAAAATGATTCAAACTATATTGTAGCTTAGAAGGAGCATGCCACATTGTATCTGACATGCATTTACCTAGCAGCTGACACTAACTGTTCTACCACGTACCACCAGTAAAAAGAAGACATATAAAATGTTTTGCATTTAAAAATAATTTTTAAAAACAAATTGTATAACAGCAAGAAATCCTCAAAGGGCTCTGTGGAATGATGTATTTTAATCATGTTCCTTTGTTATAAGTATGAGAGCTGGCATGTTACAAATTAAATTGATAGTCCAAACATGGTTGCCAACAGCTCTCTGATGGAAGATAGTATTTAGGTTTGGGATTGTTTTGGAATCTTTCATGATCTGTATGATGGCTCATCTTCCAGCCGCTATTGTTTAATTCATTCCTCTTGTGAATAGGTGACAGCTGGGGACATTCATTCCTCCAACAGAATAAAACCCAAAGGCCTATTTGCTCCCTGCCTAAGACTAACTCCAGGTCAGCCCATTTATCACCCCTCATATGTGTCAAGGGTGAGGGAATGGGCCAGCCTGCCAATCATGAGGCCCTTCTCCCCTAATTCCTTTCCTAATATAGCTGGCCACTGCACTATTGCTATTACTGTACGCTGGCTCCTTCTGCTTGCTTCTGCATGACCTCCCTGGCTTACATGTGGCAGGTGTCAGCCATCTTATAACTACAGTCTGCAGTACCTCAGCCTCTTTTTTCACCTCTCTCACTGCCCCCCCCAAAGATGGAGAGACACTCATTACTCATTCCCACCTTCCTTGTCCTTCTGCCCCCTAAGCTGCTAGCTGAACTTAGGTTGGCTGGGTTGTAGTCAGGCCTTTATCACTCTGCACCACAGGGCTAAGGTTTTTGGGTCTGTGATTTAATCCTCCAGCTAATCTCTGATAACTTATCTAGAACAGGCTGAGAAGAGACTAGTTTAATAGTGAGCAGGCAAATTATTCAGCAAAGGATGAGATAAAATTAATTTCCGTATGCAATTACTAATCCTTGAAAACTCTAGACAGAGTAGTGCAATAATAACTATTTCTAGCACCTTTCCTACTTTACATTCTAAACCCCATACGTTCTTGAATTTTCCCCCTGTTATGACTGCATGGACACTGCATATAAAGATAATGTTCTTCTGAACTTTTCCTGTATGGTACTTTAGAGCTTCTCTCAAGTTCTTGCTGCCTAATTTCTTTGCACATATACATATTAAGATAGCTTATTCTCAGTTTGTGGGTTTTTAATACAAGTCTTAGTCTATCTGATTAAATACCAAGAGAAAAGCCAGTGAAGTCCATGGACAAATAGTTTAATAAAACAAAGTAAAAAAACAAGCAATACTGTCTCCTCTAGCATCGCAGCAAAAATGCATTTACAGAGTAGACCATTTTCCTTTTGCTTCACTCTATTTATACATCCACTAATCAGTCAATTACATAATTTACCAATTATTAAAAAGTAACAAACTTTTATAACATATACCTCCAGTTGCATTCCCTGTTCATTCCTCCAGGGTGAAGGGTACCATACTTTAAAATAAAAATTGTTTATTTTTTCCACAATTTAAGTTTTACATTATTAGCACAAATATCATTATTTATAACTTGTTCTAAAACTGTAGCTTTTAGATCCTTAGGATCCTACATCAAGAAGCAAAAAACGTTTATTTCATGGTTAGCACGTTCACAGTACTTCAAGACTGATTCATCAGACTGATAGACATGATTGATTTCTGATGTACCTGATCTGCCTTGGATTGGTTCAGCATTTTTAATGTTGTGACAGTGTTGTGTTTCACACAACTGTTTGGTGAACCATCTACTTCTCTTGCTTGGACTGTTTTTTTGCTTCTGTGTACAATCCTTTATATGTTCCCTTATGCTTACTGCAAAGCTTCTCCTGCTTTCACCAATATAAAATCTACTACAAGGACAACATATTGCATATATTATTCTTTCACCGTGGCATCCATATGTTCCATTAACCTGAAACTTTCGTCCATTCATGTCTTCAACATTATTTACTACATGTGCACAAAATTTACATTTTATATTGGTGGATGCAAGAGAAGCTTTGCAGTAAGGATTAGCTTTTTAAATATGGAGGTAGAAGAGGCTGTGGCGCACTACTTTTAAGCATATGTATGTATGGCCATATGAATACAGTTCTCTTGTGATAAAGACTACTATGCTGTAAATGGAATCTACTTTTTGAGTGTTTTTATAACCAGGTCAAGTGCACATTTTTGTTGTACTGCATCATCATGCATTCAGCTGCAGTGGGGTGGGAAGACAAGAGGAGAGTGCCATTATTATGGAAGTGTGGCTTTGGGACAGAAGTGTGTAAGGTGGTGGGTGGAGTTTAGCATGCTGATAGGGGTGTGGCTTAGTGGGGGTCAGCAGTGTGGGAGCTGTGAGTAGATTCTTATAAACCTTAACTATACCCCTGGCTCACAACAAATTTCCCTTCCCCCAGATCCACCCTTCATACCACTTTTAAAAACCCACCAGTACTTTACAGAAGTAATGTCAGCTATACGCATTGCTAATCATCTATTCCTGTTCCAAAGTTGTTACAATTAACCATTTAACAAGCAATAAATAATGTTGTTAAAATACCTTAAAGAAAAACTCTTCTTTAGAACTAAAATAATCTTTTTTTTTCACTCTTTGTTTTCTAACATACTTTAACACCTCAAAATCACCCTGACTGCTTCTTAATAGAATTTTGTTTTCCACAAAATGGCTACCAATGGGGCTTGACATATCAATGTGATCTTGTTTTTCTTCAAGCCTTTCTCTTTCCCATAATCCATTTCGTCTGCTTCATGTAAGTCATGCTAGACTTAAGGAAGTAGTGGTGTATGCCCACTGCACTGACATTTAATGGGATTAGTGTCAGTCACTGTCATCTTGCATACCTTCTGTAATAGGACTGCTTCTTTTTTTTTTTTTTGCAACCAGAAAAGTAGCTAAAATGAAGGCCTTTGTTCAAAGTATCTTTTCGTAGTTGAAGATAAACTGACAGTCCCTTCCCTTCCCTTCCCCCACACTTTGATAAACGTGTTGAAACT